>NW_007732142.1:36033-81848 GCF_000696425.1 Galeopterus variegatus
TGGGAGGGGGGGAGGGGGGGGGGGGGGGGGGGGGAGGGGGGGGGGGGGGGGGGGGGGGGGGGGGGGGGGGGGGGGGGGATGATAGAAATACGTCTTTCCAGGGAGGCAGAGATTATTTCTGTCTCAGTCATCAGTATGTTTCCCAGGCCACAGCTGAGTACTTGGCACTTAGATGGCTCTTAGCTACAATTTGTTTAAAAGAAAGAAATCTAATCACTCCTCCCTTGCCCTTTGCAACTAACTTCAGTTATAGTACATATTACAATTTGTTGAATTTCCATGTAGTGTGCTGTATATTGAGGGAACAGAATTCGGAGTTGGACAGCTCTGGCTTTCAGTCAAATTCTACTAACTACTTGTTTGACAATTTAGGAAATTTACTTAACTCCATTGAGGTTCAGTTTTCTTATCTGTGAATCGGAAATAATAAAACCAAAATTATACTCAAGTCTAGCACAATGCCTAATATAAAGAAGAATGAATAATTTCAATAATATGAATGATAAATTCAGAATAGGGAATATAGAATAGAATAATTACAAATCTAGAGTATGGTATCCACGAAGCAACTTGTCTAAATGAAAAGGTTGCCATAGGAATGCAGCAAACAAGTTCATTCTCGATGTAGGCAGCAGTGAGTATTTGAGTTCACAATTTGTGAGATGCCAAACTGTGATGGCCCCTGACAAGTTCATTCTCGAGGTAGGCAGCAGTGAGTATTTGAGTTCACAATTTGTGAGATGCCAAACTGTGATGGCCCCTGACAGTGGTGAATGTTTAGGAGCTGGTTGGGCTAAAGATTTTGAAGTAGGCCACATTCTCCTTCTGGCAATGTTCTACTATAGGAGCAAAGCAGATTCTCTCTGTCATTGGCTGGTACTTACTGATTTATTCCTAGAGCAATGCTGGAGGGCTAGACATGGAAATTAGGTTGAACATGGACAAAAGCCGAATTTCTGTCCTACTGGTTCTCCATAGAGAGTGGGAGGAGGAAAACTGGTAGGAGCAACTTTGGAGTCCAGTATATCACTGTAAAAGAACTCAATTTAATGAATCATGGGAAAGATTTAGAGAGGAATATGAGAGTCTATAAGTAGATATGAGACCAGCAGATAGAAATCTGGGGCAAGGCCTTAACCCACCAAATGGAGGAAAAGGAATGTGGCTTTTTTGGTGGGGAAGTATGGCAGGTGAACTAAGGTGGTTGACGTGATTCATGCCCGGGTCATGTTACATTCAGGAACAAAGATGAAAATAAGCTTCTGTGTGACATGAAGAAGAATTTGACATACTGTGTAATTAAAGTTCCAGGGAAAACCAGAGAAAATAGATTTCTAAATGCATATAGAATGTCTTGTAATTTAGACTCATATTGCCAACACATCTGGCAGAGTTTCCGGAAGAAAAACAACTTTTAAAGATGTACAAAATCAGGGGAAAACATTTAATGTTGGAAGAGATAATTTAAAATATGGCTGGCCTTAAAATGCAAAAGGCACATTGAACTGAATTTGACCTTGACAATTTGTAATAAAAGATGAATAATTTTGTAAAGATAGTTTTGTTTATCTAAATTAAATGATAAACATTATTCTTCCTGAAGTCTGCCTTATCCTAGATCTTCAGTTTTCTACAATGAAAGATGTCTTCAGATATTTTTATCCAAATCCTTTTCTTCATTCTCTGAACATCCATTTTATTTTTCATTCTCTAAAGAAAGCTAATGGAATGGGACTGATTCACTTTGCAAAACAGCTCGCAGATGGATATGTATTTGTGTAATCTCATCTTTAACTCACATAGTATATAACTTTTATTTTCTTGATGTATCTGTTTTATTTTTTTAATTATGAAAAATGTGTCCTAAATGATCAAATTAAATGTTTGGTTATAAAAAACAGTTCTATGCAATGCTTAGTCTTCCCATTGTCTAGCAACAATTTTTTATACTAGCAATTGATAAGTCTCATGTTAAGCCTCATTAGTAAACTTTGGCTGAGTTTCAAGTTTTTAGAAATCCTCCAAAAGACATTAAGTAAACACACACACACACACACATATGTCTTACAGCACTTATTTTAGTAGGCCTGGGAATATAGTCAATAATTCTGGTCTTACATAAGAAGGCTCAGCAACTTAGTGAATCATTTGTGGCCCCACATACATAAGAAGCATAAAAATAAACCAAGAATGCAGCACCATGGCAGATCACATGATAAAGAATGGTATCCCTGACCTGCACTCCCATGTTCATTGTAGCTCTGTTTACAATAGCCAAGACATGGAACCAACCGAAATGTACACTGATGGATAACTGGATAAGGAAACTGTGGTATATATACACAATGGAATACTACTCTGCCATAAAAAAGAATGAAATACTCCCATTTGCAACAACATGGATGAACCTGGAGAAACTTTGAGTGAAATAAGCAGAGCACAGAGGGATGAATACTGCATGTGCTCACTCATATGTGGGAGCTAAGAGAGAAAGAAGGAAGGAAGGAAAGACCACAGTAGTGCCATGATCCAGCAGAGGGAGGGAACATTCCTAGGGCTACAAAGTGGAGTGGGAGGAAATGGGGAGGGGGAGGGAAGTTGGGGGATAATTGGGTGGGGGACACAGGGTACAAAAGTAATTTCAAGTAATGGGTATGCTTCCAGTATGAATCTGAACCTCACATCATGGGCACGATGGGTGACAATTAGCTTTGTATCTCATGAATATTCATAATAAAAACAAATAAATAAGAAAAAGAAAAAAACAAATATGAGTGAAAAAAAAAAGAATGGTATCCCTGAAATGCTCACAACCTATTCCTATCAGTTTGTAGTTGAAACATCAGTGCTGATTTTTAGATGCCTAAAAAAGAACTTCGTGCAAAATTTCAAAGGAGCAGGGAGTATCATCTCATTCTCAACCACGTCTCAGGCTGTTTGCCTTCCTTCTCAGTCAGCTTGTCCAACAGGTTGTTGTGGTAGGTAGGGTATGATGGATGTTCTGATGAAAGAAGTGCTATCTAAAGTCAAATAGTTCTTAAATGTAAGGACTAAGGATAGGAATCCAGGCCTCCTTACTCCAATTTCATAGCCAAAATATATACTAAAGGGCTTAAATAACTAATCCTTTGCAGGAGAGTTAGTTAAGTAATTTTGGGTTTGATTCAAGAATCAAGAAAGTACCCAAGTGTGATTCTGTTTTAGAAGTACAACTCCTTTTGACGTCAGTAGAAATGGAACTTTATATTGAATTCAGGATAGGGTTCTAAATGGGCATTCCTGTTGCCTGATCATATTTCTTTGTAATCTCTTAATATTTATAGATAGAGTGCCAAAAAAAAGTTAAGTGTGTGCTAATCAGTTCCTAAAAGGATTAGGCCTTCACTTAATATTAAGCCTTTGCTTATCTTGTCAAAACCTTGAGTTTTGCTGGAATCTTAATTACTAACCTATTCCCTTCTGTAGATGGTCATGAGCAGGAAGGCCTTCCTCCCTTGACCAAGTAATTTATTAGTTTGTTGACAGATTACACAAGGCTGGGCTCTCTGCTGATCACAATTAATGTCTCATATATGCCTGAGGAGTATGTATTTTGTACTTGTAAGGTCATCATGTTACCACAAGCTCTGGCCTGTTTGTTTAAACAAGGGCAAGAACGTGCACATAGATCATTCAGTAAATGTAATTGTCAAAGGGACGGTGGGTGATGAAGCTGAGCACTATCTACAAAGTCTCAGAGAAAAAGTCTCAAAATTCCTAGCATGTCTTTAAATTCTAATGCCAACACAAATTTTATAAAAACCATTGATTTTTGTCTTTAGTTTCATATATACACAAACAGTTTAGTTTATTTCTTATTATGTATCTGTATCACATTAGAGCTCATTCACACAGAATTGTTTTGTTAGAATTAACAAGTACACAGTATCTGGGATCATCTCATCTACTATTTATAAAATGTCTCTAATTTTTTTCTCAAGATTATGTGTAATATTTTATTGCAAGTGTAAACTGATGAATTTCTTAAATTTGCTACCTACTAGAAAAGGAATATCTACTTTTAGATGTCCTGACTCAGCTAAAATTTTTGAGATCTTTCATTTACAGTAGTTTTAACATGTGTGTTTAAATGTTCACTCTAATCATATCTCTTCCCATAAAATTAGAAAAATAAAAGTAAAAAGAATGAAGAATTCCCTCTGATTTTCAAAGGAATTCAGATAAAAATTCAGTTATTACCTATTGTGCGTCTTAAAATATTTAATGAATTGATCAATTGCTGTGTCAACAACTCAAGAATATTAGAGTTGTGGGGACATAACACTAACAAATGGGAAAAAAAATTATACTGAGAAAACATCCTAAGATAAAAGGTACGAATTACCCTTTTTCTTCATTTTTTTCAGAGCATTTGTTTATTCATTGAAAATAAGTTACATGACTATAATGTACTAACCAAAATATTCATGTGAAATATTAATTACTGAAGAACCATTTACTCAGTCTTTGAGACATATTATTATAGCAATAACATGGATTTGGTGCAGTTTCTTTCAGCCATTTCTATGAGATTGAGTGCCCCCATAAAACCAAATAAGAGATTGCTCTTTGAGGACCACCTGAGTGCAGGAGGTGAACACAGAGCTTTTTGAAGTGCACGCATCTGATTCTCTCCTTACAAGAGAACAGATTCAAGACTGAGAACAGATTCAATACAGGGCCATAGATAAGCCTGTTCATGAACATGAATATCCCAACTTGTTTTCTTTCTGTGAGGACCCCTAGGAAAAATCTCTCAGGGGGTCTTGCCTGAAAGTCATTCTTCTGAATAAATCTTTTTAACTGATGTGCATTGTGAATGACAAGCTGATCATATTTCCCTCTTTGCCTGGCTGTTGGACTAACCACTGTCAGATTTGTGTCTTGGTTCTTGCAATTTTACAGCAGGAATTCATAGGATAAACTAACTCAGTGTACTGAAATTCATCTTTAGCTGACTCTTTTTCTTATCCTTATATTCAATTTGCCTTTTTTTTTTTTTTTTACTAATCAGTATCCTTTGTTTTATTTTTCCCTTTTTATGCTTTTTAAAAAGTGTTTTAAATTAGTTTTAAGAGCAAGGCAGAGGCTCTTATATTTTGTACTATATAAAAATTTTAACAGATTGCATATTTCTGAGCAGAAACTATGCTCCATCTGCCTACACTGGAACTGAGTAGTATAGTATATGATACAAAAAAAAAAAAAAAAAAAAATGTGAACTCTAGTTTAATTGAATCCAGAGCAGTTCTGTGTTTTTATTGTCACGTAGAAACCACGTGTTTAGGATTCATATATACCCTCATTTCTGATCAAAAGTAGATCATGCAGTGAACATTATTCCTAAGGTACAACTTCATTTGGGTGGTGGGTTCAGTACAATAGCTTAGAACAGCTTATGGCTCCTTTCCCTCTACCTCTTCCAATGACCTGAGGCATTTTACCACAAAGCATTGACTTTCACAAGTCAATTGACATTCACAGACTTTTTGTACACTTATTATAGTGAGGTTTCCCTATGGCTTATTCTATGCCTTGGAAAAAAGATTAAGCATTTTTCCTAAGACTGAATATTTCTCAGATACATGTATATATAATAAGGAGCAGTCTTTTGTAAAGTTATGGGGAGGGATGAGAAGAGGGATGCTGTCAGGGAAATATCCATCAAACCATTTAAGCAGATATGAATTTAGACTGTTCTTATGGAGTAAAATTATTTCCTTATTATTCTGATATTCCTAAATGTAGTGCCATATGTAGGGGAAAATTAGATTAAAAGTAAAGACCACATTTTTCATAAAAAATATCTGGAGTATAACCTCTTGCTGTTCCTAATTTATAAATTTCCCTATATCAAATATAAATGAGGATATAGGGAAATTATTCACATACACTCAGTAACTCAGTACAATGAGAGGATTTCTTCCTACTTTTTTTTTTTTTTTTTTGCACAGCAAAATTTGTGCCACTGAGGGCTCAAATCAGAGAATTCTTGGGAATGAGCAGATTAACACTTTTCTTTTTTCTACAGAAAGAATGATGCACACAAATATATATATTTTATATAAAATATATTTTATATTTATTTATATAAAATATATATATATATATATATTTTTTTTCTTCTGAATGTCATTGAAATTGGTTTGAAATTAGAGTGTTTTAAAAATACAACAGTAGTTAAATACCTACTGTTAGAGGTGTCCCTGTTCATGTGTTTGGTTTAGGTTAATATTGTGTACCCACTGTGACAAATCTGTGAAAAGTTAATGTAATATTAATATTTTTTGCTAATAACTCATCCAGGGCAGTCAACTCTATCAGGTATTACTTATCACCTGTTCTAAGGCATCATTATATTTATTATATTGATAAATTTTAAAATATAAATGTTAGTCTCTAAAGCAATTTCTCAAGCCAGAGATTTATTGCTTTCTTTAATCTTCTCCATAAACTTTTCCCAAGTTTAATTAAAACTTATATTGAGAAACAAATACTTCTCTTTTTAAAATTCATAGTTCATAATCTAATCATACTATCTTTGACTCATTATAGGAAAATATTTATTGTAGCATAAAGTGCCTACAAGAGCCTTTACTTGTGTGCCAACTTAAAATGTTTATGCATGATGCAAGTTTGACAATAATGAATTGGCAATATTCAAGTATTTATTTATTTATTAGGGCATAATTATTTTCTCTTAGAGGGTTTGTTATTATGATGTATATGAGTATTTTATTTCTTTAAATATTTGTTTTTATTTGATTGTTTTTCTTTTAATACGAAAAAAGATAATAGTTTTGGCATTTACTTTTACAAATCCACTTAATATTTTTCAGCAAAAAGAAAATAAATATAGTAAGATAAAAAAATGTGACTAGACATATCCATTATTTACCAGAGTAGTCACTGCAGTGATGATAGAATAAATAAAACTTCATTTTATCTTAAAGAATACAATAATTCTGAACATTTTATCTATCTATCTATCATTCATTTATTTATTTATTTTTGTTTTAACTTCTCAATATACATTGTAATCGATTTTCATGACCCTTTACCCGTTCCTCTTCCCTTGAACATTTTGAATTGAAGAAAAAAGATCTTAAAAGTTATGTGGTAAATTCAATTAATTTGCATACTGATGACACAGACCCATTAGATTAATTGATTAACGAACCATCAGTTAGTGGCAACTGGGGGAACTTTGTCTTCTGGCTATTTCCCTTGTTTTTTTTTTTTTTTTCCTTTTTTCGTGTCCGGCAACGGATCGCAACCCTCAGTGTCGCGCCCGTACCAGACCGGGACCGGCCACGGGATCACAACCCTCAGTGTCACACCCGCACCCCGCTCAGCCAGTGAGCGGGAACCGGTCTGCATGTGGGATCTGAACCCTCGGCGGGAGCGCCNACACCCGCACCCCGCTCAGCCAGTGAGCGGGAACCGGTCTGCATGTAGGATCTGAACCCTCAGCGGGAGCGCCGCCATGCTCCCAAGCGGTGCACTGTAGCAGTGCGCCACCGGGCCGGCCCGTATTTCCCTTGTTTTAAAGAGAGTAATTTAATGTGTATGTGCCACCATTTTTCTCTCTCATGTTGGTGTTAGACATTACTATTCTATTATAGATCTCTTTCTCATTATATTCAAATACAACTTGAGCTCTTTTTTCAATAGAAGTCAATGGGTAAAAGAGGTCCAGTTTCACAAATATTGGTGGTGTTCTGTATTAGGCAAAAATTAATAAGATAAGCTTGTGGCTCACTGGGAGAAACATACATATACAAATAAATCGTAATAGCATTTCTGCTTTGGGCATTATAGAGTTAAAAAACAGGATTTACCCTCAAGCCTGAAACAACCAGAAGAAGAGATAAATCTATAAAGCAAGATATCTTGAGACACTGGACTTCAAGCATCAAGGGTAGTTATGCTAGACAGATAGAAAATGAATGAAGTGAATCCTAGGATTGCTCCAGCTTACTGTAAGTTTCCAGACCTTAGGGTAGAAAGTGGGAATACAGGTGAAGCCTAGCAACCTCTTTGAGTTGAGGAAATAGATCTGGGGGCTCAAGGAAGCCAAAGCATCTAGAGTTTACAAAGGAAAATATAGGAAAAGAGAAAAAAGCAGAGAGAGAGAATTCCAGAGATTTTTAGAAAGTCCCTCTCAAGTGTTCAGTTGAGGGCTAATCAGTGCATGTGTGTAAGGAAACTACCTAGAGGTAGTGGGGAGGCAGTGGGAAACTACCTGGGGCTGAAGGGGACAAACTGCCATAAAGGACATAAAAGACAGTGTCTAGGGCTCATAAAAGACTAGCAGTAGTGCCAATTCCCAACATGTACAGCAGAAAGCCTCATAATTCACAGTATATCAGTTAGAGTTCTAAGAATTTGCTTCAGTCTTGGGGAAAAATTAACCCTGACTAAGGGCTATACTGGTCCTTCTTAATAAAGCATAATATAAAGACCTCAGAAGATTGAACTCTTTACAAGTAACTTAACCACATTATAGAACAAAGTTCAAGAATATTTTTAGAAATCAGAAAATATTCAGCACCAAACAAGATAAAATTCACAATGCCTACCATCTAATATAAATTATGAGGCATAACAAGAAGCACAGCTATACAAGCCATAATGAGGAAAACTTTTGATCAATTAAAACTGATTCAGAAAAGAGACAGATGATAGAATTAATACAATCAAATAAAACAGTTATTATGACTGTATTCAGTATGTTCAAGAAGCTAGAGGGAAGATTGAACATGTCAAGTATAGACATGGAAGAAGTAAAAATAAGACTCAAGTATAAAATGATAAAATACACAGTATCTAAGATAAAAACTACAATAAGTGGGATTAATAGCATATTGAAGAAGAAAAGTTTAGTAAACATGAAGACACAATAGTAGAAATTATTCAAAAGGAGATACAGAAACAAAAAGATTGCAAAATATGAATCCTAAATCAGTGAACTGTGGGAAAACTTAATTCAGTCGAATGTCAGTGTATTTAGAGTCACAAGAGGAGAGAGTACAGTGAGGTGAAACAAAAAATGTTTAAAGAAATATTGGCTGAAAGTTTTCCAATTTGATGAAAAATATAAACACACAGATGAGAGAAGCTCAAAGAAGCACAAATGCAAGAAACAAAGAAAACCATACCAAGACATATTGTAATCAAATTGCTTAAAATCAGTGATTAAGAAAAAATCTTAAAAGCAGCCAGAGAAAATGATTCCTTATATAAAGAGAAACAAAGATAAGTATGACGTCAGATTTTCTCTAAAGAAGACATACAAATGACCAAGAGGTACATGAAAAAATGCTCAACATCACTAATCCGCAGGGAAATGCAAATCAAAACTACAATGTGACGTCAACTCATACCTGTTAGGATGGCTAAAAAACAAAAGACAACAAATGTTGCCCAGGATGTGGAAAAATTGGAACCCTTGCACACTGTTAGTAGGGATGTGAAATGGTGTAGCTGCCATGGAAAACAGTACAACAGTTCCTCAAAAAATAGATAAGGAAATAAATAAAACTGCATTATGATTCAGCAATTCCACTTTTCAGTTTTTATTCAAAAGAATTGAAATCAGGATCTTGATGAGATATTAGCACTACTGTGTTTGTTGCAGCTCTACTCACAATAGCCAAGATATGGGAATAACCTAAGTGTCATGAATAAATAAGTGGATAGAGAAAATGTGGTGCATACATATAATGAAATACTATTCAGCCTTTAAAAAGAAGGAAATTTTCCAATATGCAATAACATGAATAAACCTTGAGCACACTATGCTAATTGAAATAAGCCAGTCACAGAAAGACAAATACTGCCTGATTTCACTTATATGAGGTATCTAAAATAGTCAGATTCACAGAATGAAAGAATGGAATGGTGGTTTCAAGATACGGGAGAGAGGGGGAAATGGATATTTACTAATCAACAGGCATAAAGTTTCAGTCAAGCAGGATGAATAAGCTCTGGAAATCTGCCATACAACATTGTGTCTATAGTCAACAATAATAGATATTTAAAATTTTAAGAGGGTATTTCTCACATTAAACGTTCTTACCATAGTCTAATTTTAAAGAGGAAAAAAAAGTTTAAAATTCTTATCTCACTTTTCTGAGAACTAAATCAGACTGCTCTACTCAAGGAGCACATAGTCTAATGATCCGTTTTCCCTTCCTTTTATGTAAATCAAAAGAACAGAGAAGAAATGGTTTCTTCATAAGCTCACTGAATGACTTGCATTAGAAATTCTCACCAACTTCCTCTGTCTTTTCTATCTTCCCTACTCTGTTCTTCAGCCATACTGGCATGCTTTCTCATTTTCACACACTCCAGATTTCTTCTTACATAGACCCTTCTCAGTTGCCCTGACTTTATCCCAGAACAACTATTCTGTGCTAAAGCCCCATCCCTTCACACAGTAAAAAAGGGAGAAAGTTGTGATACAGATGCAAAGAGGCAAAATTAAAGAGTGAAGATAGGAAGAGGATGATACAGTCTTTCATGGGGGAAGAGGTGCTATTGTCATTTTAACTGAGGAGATAAGGACAAAGAGTGGAAGAAACACATTTGTAATTTTTCTGTGCAAATATAAAGACAATGCCATCTAATGGCTTAAGTTTTTTTCAACAAGTTAGAAACAAGCACATCTTCAAAAATGAAGGTGAAAGTGAAATGTGGATGATTTGAGGAAAGGAGTTGGTGTTGGGGAGGAGAAAGGGAGGCTAACAGAAACTTGGTAGAATTTTTAGGTAGTGCTGAGCGATAAATTGAAGTTAAAGTGAAATTAAAATGAAATATTGCAAATCATCAATGTGCTTTTCTCTGGAAGGTTCCAGATGGTTAAATGCAGGCACGGAGAATACATACAGTAAAGTTCATTAAAGGGTGAATTCTTTCTGAGACAGGAAAATTCAAAGATTTCCTTTATGTAAATAAAAACTTATTTATTTAAAATACTTATATGTAAGAGTAGAAGGATGTGAAATAGCTAAAAGTGATGCTCAAGTTTTGGACTTGGGAGCTTGATGGTTTGTCAACTGGGCCTGGGGCAAAGGGAGGGGTAAGAGGTCTCAGATGGGACAGATGAAGACATAAAACAACAATATGAATATTCTGGGCCAAAGCTCAGAGGAAACACAGTTTTATTGTGTCGCTGACATTTATCAGATTGGTTAACCATGTGATTAGATAATTCCAAGAAGATTATACAGTCAGAAATTAAGAAATGGAGAAGGAAATCAAGGAAAAGTAGCATTCAGTGACCAAAGAATATGGACTTGAGAATATTGCTAAGAGGAAACAATAATGAGGAGAACCAAAAGAGATGATTCATTCATTTAACAGATTTTTCAGCGCACGGTACCGTATTGTTAATTATAGGCACAATGTTGTACAGCAGATCTCTAGAACACATTCAGATCTTGCATGTGAAACTTGATTAGCAACTCCTTGTTTCACGCTCAAAAAATAAAGATTGAAATTGTCCTTTTAGGTTTGTTTATTAGGAGGTGATTATTGACCTTAATAGAAGAGGTTTCAGGCAAGTGGATAGAAACCAGATTGCAGAAGGTTGCACAGTGGATAATACATTTTCAAAGTCTGTAAACTGAATGCAAAAGACGATATCCTAAAGCTTGGTTGAAAGAGGGAGGGGGTGTGGTAAAGTGATATTTGAAGAATCAATAGAGATTTGCGGTTTCTTTTTTGCTTTTTCTGCTTTAGATGATTTATTTGGGGGTGTGGTGGTGGTGGTGAGGGAGGAAGGGGCATTTAAAAAATATTGGTGTTATATGCTGAGTGAAAGTATCCATGAAGATTTTTTGAATACAAAGATAGATGGATCAGTGACCCAGAGGAAACAGGAGGATGTAGAACAGAGAGCCAGTGGATGACTTTGCATTGAGCCACAAGACGGACATGGTCTTTAAAACCAGAGGACCAGAAGTTGGCATGGATGTTTTATGGGAGTGGAGTGGGAGGTAGGAAGCTGGAAAAAATATATTTGTTTCCCCCAATTTTCTCAGTGAAATTTTAGTCAAAGTCATTTTTTGAAAATAACAAACAAACAAACAAACAAACTTTTTTAGATTTATAGATGTTTTCTGAGAAAGAAGGTAGGAAACTGAAAAAATATATATATTGGATTTCTCAAGTTTTCTCAATGAACTCTTAGACCAAGTCACCTTCTGAGAGTAATTAGAATTAAAGTTAGTTTGGAGTAATCACTTCAATGAAAGGGGAAGGAACTGAATAAATATGAGAAAAGGACAAAAGACTGGTGTTAATGGTGCTGAGTCCTACTGAAGTTGGAGACGACGCATCTGCATTGACAACAGTCTTGGAGAGTTGTGTGAATTTCTTCTGGAAACTTTCAGAACTACAAGTGGAGCGGTAAAGAAGGTGAATTATATCATTGCATTTTTATATATGAAGCTGGATAGTATGTCCTAAAAAGAGATGGTAGAGGCCTTTAATGTTGTGCTAAATACAATAATTGCCACGAGCCAAGAAACAATTATACAACATTAACCATCATTTAACAAAGGTTATATACATAATAATTCCAAAATATCACTATTCTGGAGAACCTTCCAGTAATATCATAAACAAGTTGATGTAGGAACTTTTAAACATAGAAAATTCCATTCCTCGATTTCAATTTACATAAATCAGTTTAAATTTAGCCACCATAAATCATTTCATCCTAAAATCATTTTTTCAGCAATCAAAATGGCATATTCCATTACAACCACATATTTCATTAGGATCAAGTTAAATCTTCTAAAATGCAGTAGTACCACCTTAACTACACAAACAATTTTTAAGTATCTGTTTTGTTTAGTCACATTTGTCTTTTACTGTAGATTTTCTTTCCATCCTCCCTGTCACCTTCATAAATATCAAAAACCAAACTCTTGAGTTCTGTGAGATGGGTCCTGGCAAGAGCCTTACTTCTCCCTTCCATTTGCAGATAATCTGCAGTTCAATCAATCAGGATTATCTATCTATCTATCTATATTTTTGTGTCTGTCTGTATGTATATTGTGTATTTATATAAACACATACATGCATTATTTTACTTACAAAAAGGACTAAAACCATCACAATATGGCACTGACCAAATTTGGAGGGATTTCTTAGCTGATACAGCCCATATAGTGATTCCAAGAACAAATGCATTAGAAAAACTTCCAATAGACTGTTATCCATTGGCTTGTTAACATAAAGATCAGTAACCACTAGAAACAGTTGTTTTCATGCAACCCATTTTTATGGCCTTGCAAAGACGTGTCTGGTCATAGAATGTTTTTCTCAGGGTGAATTTGAAAACTGGTAGCATATAAATTAGAACATACATCAAAGAATCCTGAGCATGAATTTTACCGGTAAATTTTGCATAGCTACAATATCTTAAACCCAAAAGAAGAAAAGGTTTTTTTTTAAACAGATCATTTTTGAAATTTATCATAAAATTTCTTTTAGTGAAGTTATATTCTTTCTCCTACAAATCTACCTTTTATGTCAATGGATGATTCTTAGCTGTATGGGATAAAGGAAAAAACGATTTTTCCACAGATGCATAAAATTGTAACCATATGCACCCAATGGTCCAATTTCTACTTGTATTATATACAAGTTGTATTATATAAAAATAAATGACAAAACCTCTGCCTGGAAAGCCAATATTACAGGGGAATAAGTTATATCGTAAAAATAACCAGAATGTTTTCTGTTAATTTTAATTGCAATGTACTTTCATTGCAGTCTCCAGATAAGACTGTTTAATATGTATTATGCAAAATATAGAAAAAACTAAAAATACTGAATAAGGTCAATAACTAAACATATGTGTTTTTGCATTTTGCAAGCTTTTGGTTTACTTGCTTTTAGCTTTGTTTACTTACTTTTTGTTTTGTTTTTGGTATGAGCATTATTTTGTGAGAAATGAAGTGAGAACCACGACCGATTAATTAGCATTGATTAATAAGACTTATGACTCAGAGTAAACTTTTAAGGCTCTCCTAACCCGTCAGCCATTCATTTAAGTAAAGTAGTTTCATGTATTGAGATTTCCCATAAGATTAATTTTGATAGAAGAGTTTTTCTAATACAAAGTTTGAAAACTACTGGGTAGTGTCAGAAAGGAACATCTTTTCCTCAATTCTGGTTTTCCTGAGAAGGGATTTTCCATAAACATATTGCTGGTTTTGTATATTTTCTTATGAGTATGGCTGAAAATGCATAATAGTTACAAAACAATTTAAAGAAAAGAATTAGATAGCCAAATAGCAGAAAGATTAACTAATGAATTCATAGGACTATTCAGGTTTTCTCTTTTATTATTTTAAGCTGTATATTTCTAGTGGTTTGTCTATTCCAAAATTGTTGGCATGTAGTTGTTCAAAAAATTCTCTCATCTTTTAAATGTATGAATGACATCAGTATTGGTTATTTGTGATTTGTATCTCTGTTTTAAAAAGTTTCTCTGTAAGTCTTGCGAGAGATTTATCAATTTTATTATGTTCTAAAAAACAGCTCTTGATTCTTTTTGTTTTATTTTCCATTTATTTAATTTCTGCTCTGACTCATATATTATTACTTTCTTCACTTTTTAAATTTTATTTTGTTGTCCTTTTTTATGATATATTCAGATAGATGCTCAGCACGTTAGTGTTAGTCTTTCTTCTCTTCTGGTACATGCATTTAAAACTGTAAGAGCTCCTCTAGGTACTGTTTCAATACAGTAGAAGTTTCGGTATGTACAATTTTACTGTCATTTAATTTAAAACTGTACTTTTTTTTCTCAGATGTCTTTTCTTATATGTAGGGTATTTAGAAAACTACTTTCTATATTCAAGAAATGTGGGCATATTTAATAATATTACTTAAGGTTTCAAATACAATTGAATTACAGGCAGAGAGAAAACTATTGCTTCATTCTTTTTGCATTTTTTAAAATGTTCTTTATTGTGCACCATATGATTAGTTTTTTCAGTAATTGCTGCAAATATTTCTTATGTGTGTGCCTGAAAATAATATTACACTTTATTTTGGATGAGTAGCTTTCTACAAATATATCCAGGAGATATATTTTTAAAATACATTGTTCAGAATTTCTGAATTTTTATCAGTTAGCTATTTACATATTTTAAAAATTATTGGATAAAAATTATCACTGTTATTATGGCGTGGACTATCTCTCATTTTAGTTTTCTCAAATTCTGAATTCCACATTTTAAATCCATATTATTAAATACAAATATGTTTGTATTATTATATCTTCCTGGAAATTAAGAAAAAATGATCATTATAAAGCAACCATTTTTATTTTAAGTACATATTGTGCCTTAAAGACTGTTTTGCCAAATGTAAACAAAGCTTCATCGCTTTCTTTTTGCTACTCTGCTGTAATTTTCCATTCTTCACACTTTCACATGTTTATATATCAGAATGTTTTATATAAACAATATAAAGCTGCTGTTCTTGCTGTTGATATTTTTAAAAAGTATTCAACTGAATACATGACAAAAATCTGACCAGTGATTTGAAATTGAACAAGGTATGTATTAGGCCACTAGGTGCTGCAGCAGTGGCTTCATGGTAAGTATTGTAGCTGCATGTTTCATCTGTAGCTGCTGTGGAGTTTCCCAAACTCCAGGTATTGAAGATCTTACCTGAGTTTGTTCCACACTGGCGATAAACGGATAGCTAAAGGTGAATACCTGGTTTTGTGATATTCTGTATCTGTGAGTATTTTGTTAGGTGTCTGCTTGAGAAAGGTTAGCTAAACATTATCTGCCAATAACTAATTCCAGTTAATTCTGGTAAAAATTGTAAAGACTAAAAGAAGAGGAAAAGGAGGAGAGGGAGAAAGAGAAGGAGGAGGTGGAAGAAAAGGGATCAGCTGGATTACTTTCAGACACCATTCTCAGGAGGTCCTTTCTAAGAGAAATCTAACAAGAATAAATAATCTGTTGAACACATTGATATACAGGGGAAGATTATAAAACGATCAGTTAAATGGTTGTATTTCTGCTTAGGCAATGTTTTCCCATATTTCTCTATACCCCAGGATCCATTTACAAATACATGTATACTAAATGCGATTGGTAAGAAATTCAGATGTGGAACATTTGAAAAAAAATAATATAAATAGATCAACTAGAATATTTGGCCACTTAACTGATTTTCCTTTTTCTTATTTTCATTTTCAGTGTGCTTTTCATTTTTGCCCTTTTGATTATTCTTAAAGCATAGAGCAGGGAATTTAAACATTTGTAGAAAACTACATATCTAATGAAGGTAGTTAAGCTTTACTATGTGTTAGCTTCGATGTCTTTCTCCACCTTCTGGAGGAGGCCAGCTTGAAGGAGCTTTGGTTTTAGAAAGATGTAATATCTGGAGATCAAGCATTAACCTGAGTGTTCTTACAAATTTTTCTTTGATGTTCAGTTAAGATTCTCATCAAATTATTGATATATTTCATCATAATACATTTTATGTTACAGATCTATTTAAGAATCCAAATTGTCAGAGATACTTTAAATTAATTCTGAGAAGTATACTAGTTATGTGTACATGGCAATTTTATGAAGTACTGAATATAAAAGGACCTGGGATTATGTTCTCAACATAAATGGTGGTTCCTTCCATTCTAAATCATTATAGATACTCAGAATGTGGTATTCTGCAGAGAAAAAAAAAATCTATGGTTACAGAATATTGCCCATGTGATTATTGGTCCACCCTAGAAATGCTGGGTAAAGACGAAAAACATAATAAGCACTATTAATATGTATTAATATGGTCTTTATTGTTTTAGGGCCTCTGATTATCTGACTGACCTAAATTGAGCTGTGATATTCTTTTGGGGAAATAAAGAGACATATTTGGAAGATTTCTGAAGCTCAATAAAGATTTTAAGAAGAGATTACAGTTAATCATTAAAAATAAAATTAGTCAAATTAGTACATTATTTGGATGTAAATTAATGCAGCTAACAAGGAAATTAGACAATGCAGACCATATATAAAGGAAAAGTACTCAAGACACAAAAGAGATTGAGCACAAAAGAAGCAGGAAATCAGTGTGAAAATACAATTCCTCAGGAGATTTACAGCAATCTTACCTAGGGCATTGGATATTTCATAGCACTTTCCATGAGGACTTGAGCCAGCTTGATCTAAATCTCAAAGGACAAGGTAACCTCAGCTGGTGTCTGAGATATATTTTGGCTAATTAGTTTTTCAAATTGGAATTATTTTGTTCATTTGCCCAAAATTCTCTCAGGAGATTAGATTGCAAAATGCTTAGTTGTTAAATTTGATAATTTATAGGATGAACGGGTTTGAAAGTTGGAGAAGTATTACATAAAATGGCAACATCTGTCTTATGAGCTTTCAACAGGTCAATGACCCTTTCAGGACATGTTTATATTAAAAGTTCCTTTTGTTCCCATTCATAAATGCCAAAAAGCATATCTCACCTAGTCTCATTTCAGAAAAGAATACTATGTTCCGTGCTTTATTTAAAAGCTGTTGCAATAAAAATATAAAAAGTTGAGACCATGTTCTCTGGTGTTTGGAAAAAAAAATCCATAAAGAAAATTAATTATGAATGAATTAAAACACTTTTATTTTTCAGAAGTATGTTTATCTCATATTTAAAAATACTGAAGTAAAACATATATGCAAAAAATACATAAATCATATGTGTATAGCTTGATAAATTTTGACTGAATGAATACTTTATACAAATTGGTCAATTCTCTCTCTCTCTCTCTCTCTCACACACACACACACACACACACACACACACACACACACACACAAAATCTGCTGTGATGATTGGGATTGCATTGACTCCATGTGCAAATGCGGGAATAATAAGCATTTTTACTTGACCAAGTTCTCCAATTTATGAACATTGTATATTTCTTTATTTAGCTGTTCTTTAACATTTTTTTAGCAAAGTTGATTTAATTTCTTTTGGAGGAATATGGCACATTCTTCGTTAGATAGTAATTAGGTACCTAGTTTCTAGTTTATGATTTTAAATAATATTTTTCAAAATTTAATTTCTAATTTTTGTCAGGTATTTAGAAATATATAATTAACATACTGAATTACCCTCCAATTTCATTTATTAATTCTAATAGGTTATTTGTAGATTCATTTCGATTTTCTAGGTACATTCAATTGTAAATAAAGACTGTTTAAAAATTTTCTTCTTGCTTTATTGTACTGGCTAGATAGCCAATACAGTGTCTCTTTACCAATCCCAAGGCAAAAAAGATTGCAGTAGTTCACCATTAAGTACGATGTTTGCTGTATGTAGGCTATTTGTATTTATCTTTGGAGAAATGATTTTTCCTTCAATCCTATTATTATTCTTACCAGAGTCTTTTTAAGGATTAGTAGGGATTTTTTAATTTTGTGAGTGAGAGAAAAACATTTCCAAAAAAAAAAACAAAAAAAAAAACCCAAAACAAAACAGAAAGAAACAGTTTGTGTAAAATCACAAAGAGTAAAATAATTTAAGAAATTGGAAAAAGTTTGTTGTAACTAGATAGTCGCATGCTGTTAGATATGCAAAAAGAGGTGGAGCTGAGAAGCAGACCAAAAACCATGGGCTTTGAAGCTCATGTAAGTGTTTTAAAGGTAGTTCGTGATGGAGATGACCTAATTGATTTACATTTTCTCTATTTTTTAAAAAATAGACATGACTTCAAGTGATAGAAACAAGTAATTATGTTTCCTTTGTAAATGCAGGATAATTTGTTTATACTATATCCACAATCTTGGTTTTAGTAGTTCCATAATCTTTATGAATTATGAGAATATAAAAACTCTAAAAAGCAAACATTTATTCTAGCTTATGCAATAAAACAAGAAAAGAAAAATAAAAGATATACAGACTGGGAAGAAAAAATAAAATTGTTCACAGATGACACGATTTTCTATCTGGAAAATCCAAAAGAATTGACCCCAAAACTCCTGAAACAATGATAATAAGCAAGCATAGCAAGGTTGCAACATATAAATTTAATATATAAAAGTTTACCACCTTCCTGTATATCAGCAATAAACAAGTGGAATCTAAAATTAAAAATATGATACATTTACAGGAGTACTCCCCAAAATGAAATACTTAAGTATATATCTAACAAATATGTATAAGATCTATATGAGGAAAACTATAAAACTCTAATAAAAGAAATCAAAGAATAAATAAATGGATAGGAGGACTCCATATTGTCAAGATGTCATTTCTTTTCAACTTGATCTATAGATTCAATGCAATCCCAATCAAAATCCCAGCAAGTTATTTTGTGGATGTTGACAAACTGATTCTAATATTTATTCAGAGAGGCAAAAGACCCATAATAGTCAACACAACACTAAAGGAGAAAAACAAAGTTGGAGAACTGACACTACACAAATTCAAGACTTACTAGAAAGCTACAGTAATCAAGACATTGCAGTACTTGTGAAAGAATAGACAAATAGTTCAATACAGTTCAGTGGAACAGAAATAGATCCATGTAAATATAGTGAGCTGATCTTTTTCAAAGCTTGTAAATGCAATATACCAGAGCAAAGATAGTTTTGTTCAATAAATGATGCTGAAACAACTAAACATCCACATGCCAAAAGAAAAAGAAAAAAGAAAAAGAAAAAGAACCTAGACAAAAACCTTACATACTTCACAAAACTTAACTCAAAATAGATCTTGAATCTAAATGTAAAGCTCACTAATAGAAAATTTCTACAAGATATCATAGAAAAAATCTTAGATTATCTTAGGTATAGCTTTTTAGATATGACAACAAAGGTGCAATTCATGAAGGAAATAATTGATAAGCAGGACCTTGTTAAAATTAAAAACTTCTGCTCAGTAAAAGACAATGTCAAGATAAGAAGATAAGTCACAAACTAGGAGAAAATATTTGCAAAAGACACATCTGACATAAGGGATTGGTATCCAAAATATACAAAGAACACTTAAAACTCAACAAGAAAACAACCTGATTAAAAAATGGGCCAAAGACCTTAACAGACACCATACCAAATGAGATACAGATGGCAAATATGCATATAAAAAGATTTGCCACATGATTTGTCATCAGGGAAATGCAACAAGAATGAGATACCACTACACACCTACTAGAATGGCCCAAATTCATAATGCTGAAAACACCAAATGCTGCTTAGGATGTAGAGGAACAGGGACTCTCACATTCATTGCTGGTGGAAATGAAAAATGGTACAGCCACTTGAGAAGATAGTTTGGGAGTTTCTTACAAAACTAAATGTACTCTTACCCTATGATCCAGGCGTTGCACTTCTTCAAATCTACACAAAGGAACTGAAAACCTAAGCCCACACAAAACCCTGCACAAGCATGTTTATAGCAGTTTTATTCATAATTGCCAAAATTTGGAAGATACCAAGATGAATAGATAGACTGTGCTACCTGCAGACAATGGAATATTACTCAGTTCTAAAAAGAAATGAGCTATGAAGATGTGAAAAGACACAATGGAATGTGCTGTGGATTGATTGAATCATGTCCCCCAAAATTCATATATAAGGAGCTTAATTCCCACTATAGCTGTTGAGGGTAGAAAATCTTATTATGGTAATTGAAAGGCAGGCTCTTGAAGAGGTGATTAGACTGTGGGACCATGTCTAGTGAATGGATTAATAATGGTGTTTGTGGGCGTGGTTTGGAGGGCTTTAAAAGGAGAGCACATGAGGAATTCTCTCTCTCTGCTCCATCGTTTTCTGCCACGAGACCTCTGCATTGCTATAAAGCCACCACCAAAGAAGACTGTCACCAGATGTGTTCCCTGGACTTTGGAATTTCCAGCCTCTGAAACTGTAAGCAATAAATTTAATTTTATTATAAATTACCCAGTTCCAGGTATTTTGTTATAAAAATAGAAATGGACTAATACAGTACCATAAATGCATATTACTACGTGAAAGAAGCCATCTGAAAAGGCTACAAACTGTATGATTCCAACTATGTGAAGTTCTGGGAGGAAAAACAATGGAAACAGTACAAAGATCAGTAGTTTCCAGTGGCTGAAGAGGTGGGGATGAATAGGCAGAGCACAGATTATTCAGAATATTTTTAGTGCAGTGAAAATATTCCATGTGATACTACTATGATGAATACATGCCATTATACTTCTGTCCAAATCCACAGAATGTGCAAAACTAAGAATGAGCCTAATGCAATCCATGGACTTTGGGTGATTATGATTTGTCAGTGCAGGTCCACCAGTTATAATAAATGTACCATTCTGGAAGGGAGGTTGATATTGGGGGAGACTGTGTGAAGATAGGTAGTGTATATAGTAAATCTTTGTACTTTCCTCTAGATTTTGCTGTAAACCTAAAACTTCTCTAAAAGATAAAGTCTTTTTTTTTTTTTTTTTTTGTCTTTTTCGTGACCGGTAAGGGGATTGCAACCCTTGGTGTGGTGTCGCCCGCACCGCGTTCAGCCAGTGAGCGCACTGGCCATTCCTATATAGGATCCGAAACTGCGGCAGGAGCGTCGCTGCGCTCCCAGCGCCGCACTCTCCCAAGTGCGCCACGGGGTCAGCCCAGATAAAGTCTTTTTTTAAAAAATGAACATTCAATAACATGTTAACTTCACTGAAGGCATGGAATTGCTATATATTTCATTGCTGCATTTTTCCAGTTCTTAGCAAAGTGCCTGACACAATATTAGTACTAAATAAACACTTAACAATGAATGATAAATGTAAAAGGAGAAACATAGAGTAGAGCCTATTTTTACTCTTCTTGAGACCAATATGTCTTTTTCTATAAAAACATCAAGTATCTAGCCCTTCTTGCCAAGCCTTTTCTTCATTGAATTTTATACCTTCTCTACTTGCTATATTATTTCTCCAAAGGTTTCATACGTTTTTTACTTCCTCCAGTTGTTAATTAACCATGGTCATTATTCAAGGTTTATATCTCATATTCACTGATATCTTAATATGTAAGCTAATTTCCAAACATTTCTTGCTTCTAAATATATACCAACATATATAACATCAAATTTGTGTTAGGATTGGTTCAGCTCATCCAGAGGAAGATGTCCTAGATCCTTTTATAATTTTGGACAGAGTGTAATTTTTGTTACATAGCCCACACAATATTTTGCTTCTCAATGGTCTCCAGACCTTTTTATTTTATGATTTCTGTTGGTTTTAATTTAAGCAAAATAGCTTGAAAGTTAGAAAGAAGACTTCTCATTCAATATTCTTTAATTGCAGCACGTAATTTGATCTATCCTTACTGCTGCAGCTCTGTGACATATTTATTCAATTAACAGTGGAATTCAGTAACAATATTTAATGCAACCCCAGACATCTCCAGTTCTAGTAACTATACAACTATTGTGTTAGTGTGTATTCAGCACTCTAAATTTCAACATATGTGTTTGCTTGCCTTGTACTTTAGCCACACCATAAAACAAATATAAATCGTAGCATTTTAAATCTTCAAGAGGTGTGTTAATTTGTTGAGGAGAAACTGAGGTACGGAGGGGTTGGGTGCTTTGTCCATGAATACAGCAGCTTATTCCTGAGTCAACCTCAGTTTTAACAATCCCTTGTCCAAGGCTCTTTCTCTTTCAGCTTGTGAAAGGCTAGCAATACATTTACCACTGTTGTGAAATAGATATCAGGTTAAATTTTCATTATCTGTTAAGACAAAGATATAAAGTATCTTTCAGGAGACGCTAAATACATGAATTAGTTTCATAAATTATTAATCTATAAGAAGTATTAGAAAGGAACGCTACCTGGGATGTCTAAAATGACTTGAAATTACTTTGTCCCTAAAAAAAGTTCTTTTTGGTTCTTCTATTAATCCATACACTTTAACTTCTTTTAAACTGTAGATATTCATTCATCTATTCATTTATCAGCACCTATGTTTGGAGATACAATTATGGATAAGCTTGTCTTTTGTTCCTTGAGTTATTAGTTTTAAGCTAATAGGGTTAATGAGATATGTACGTAAATAACAGTAATGAAAGACATGTTATTTTAAATGACTGAAAAGAGCACATCTAAAGTGTAAATGGAATTTGAAGACGATAATGAAAAAAAGTCAAGAATAGTTTCATGGAAGAGAAAGTTTTTGAATTGGCCCTTGAACTAAGGACCAAACTCAAACATAGAGCAAGAGGGAAGGAACATTGTAAAAGCAGAGAGAACCGCTGAATAAAGTCATGCCGGCAAGAATGTAAACAATTGGGTAGGTTTCTGGGTTCCATGCCCAGAGTTCTTGTTTCAATATGCCTAGGGTGGAGCCTTAGAATTTTCATACCTAACAAATTTCCGTTTGATTTTGATACTTCTGGCCCAAGGACTACACTTAGAGAACCGGTGCTCCCTTTTGAAGTAGGCGGAGGGCTGCCGGCAATCCTAGGACTACTGTAATTGATGTTATCTGGATAACATTCCCAGCCTGAACTAATCCTTGTAGCCTGCATATCCCAGTTGGCCAGGCCTGGATCACATGCCAACACCTGTATCTGGAAGCAAGATCACATGGACCGAGGGAAGTAAGGATTCACAAGGGGTATTTTTGATACTGTTACTGAAGAAGGGGTGGGGAGCTCTGCTGGGCTAACACAAAAAGCAAATCACCAGTGTGCTCTAACTCACTTCTCAATTCTACGGTTTGAGGAGTAGATGGGAAAGAAAATCAGGAATAGCTTTATGGGGACAGAATAGTTTTTGTGGGGACAGAACATGCAAAATCACAAATGTGAAAATAATCAAGGTGGGGTGTGAGATATGTTATTCTAAAGTGACTGATTTATCTTCTACTTAAAAAGGAAGAAAATCCTGTCATTTGTGACAACATGAATGTACCTGGAGGACATTACGCTGAGTAAAATAAGCCAGGCACAGAAAGACAAATACTGCATGATCTACGCTCAATGTGGAATCTAAAATAGTCAAACAAATAGAAGCAGAGAGGAGAATGGTGGTTACCAGAGGCTGGGGAGAAGGAGAAATGAGAGGTGTTGGAGAAAGGAGACGAGGTTTCTGTTACATAAATTAAACAGGATCTGGAGGTCCACTGTACAACACAGGATCACAAGCTCAGTAATTCACAATGTTATGATTAACAATACTGTATCAAATACTTAAAAAATTTGCTAATAGGGTAATTTTATGTTAAGTACTCATACCACAAAAGTAAAACTTTTTAAAAAAACAACAAAAGGTTTAGGAGGAAACTTTTGGAGGTGATGGAGAAGTTTATGGCATTGATAGTGATGGTTTCATGGTTTCATGGGTTTACTTATATGTAAACACATCAAATTGTATTAGATGAATATCTGCAGCTTTTTGTATGTCAGTCATACTTCAATAAAGCAGTTTAAATTTTTATCACTTAAATGGGGGTACTTTTAGGAGTTAAAGGGAACATTATTAATAACAATGTCAGGACAACAGGCAAAACCAGAAACCTTTCTACATAAAAAAGAACTTATCGTTATCTTAATCATGGATTTTGGAAGAGTGGGGATAATTAAAACTAAGATCTCGCTAGAATGTGATCAGGAAGAAAACTTACTGTCTTGTTCAGTGGTTTAGACTTCATGTTCTAGCCAAAAACATTTTTATTATTGTATCTGTTTTAGATATGGGGTTAATCAAATTATTGCTAATATGCATTTCAGAGAATAGGCTTTGATGCAACTGATATTGGAGGAGAGGGTCTGGGGAGGCCTGATAGCTGGCCTCAACCCACCCTGTCCTCTTTCTAGGTTCTTGACCCCACTACAGGAAAGAATTCAAGAGCAGAGTCACAGTAGAAAGTGAGAACAGGTTTAATGTAACAAATAAGAGACTCGTTTCACAGAGAAAGTGCGGCCTAGCTCTAGAGACTGAGCAGGGTCCACACCAAATTTAATACAAAAGTAAGAAATACACATTCACAAACAAAGTGCAGGCTGGCTCTAGAGAGAACAGCAGCCTGCCAAAAGCAAGTTTGATACAAAAAGGCAAGAAATACACACCTCAGTTGAAATGCGGGATGGCCCCAAAGAGCGTGAGCAGCAGCCCCACCTTCTACCAGGATTCAGCTTTTATAGTTTCACTATTTAATACATATTCATGCTATCAAGTGAATATTTGACCAAGGGGGTGGCTCCCAGTTATGTAACCTAGACTTGCACATGCTAAGTTGGTCTCTTTTACAGCCTGCTCATTAGTCAAATTCCACCACATGCACTAAATATATTCAGATATATTCTATGTTCTCTAGTGCTTCCAGTGGAAGGTTGTTACTGAGCATACTCTGACATTAGAATTATATAAATCTGGGTAAATTCTGCTCTACTGAGCATGCTCAACCACTGGATTTGCATTAATCTGGCCCCTGTGGTCTCAGTTTCTCTATGTTGGAATCAAAAATAGGTTCATAAGAAACGATGACTTTCCTCTAGGGGAGGGCTACAAGTGGGGCCTGAGATCTTGGGGAGTGGCTTGAAACCCAGGGGTGTCTCCAGAAACCCAAACCCATGGAAATTGAGCACCTCCTACCTCACAATCTAGAGGACACCTGGCTATTTAACCACTTATATGAACTTGACACTTGAATTTAAACTTTAAGCTGCTCTGACTTATCTTTGAACTACTGTCCCAGGGTTAGACATTGTCAATAGTTTTGACAGAGAATTTTTAGCAGTTTTGATTATTTATAATTTTTGGTAATTAATTTGCATAAACATTTTTATCAGCATACTTAATTAGTTTAACCACAGTTTGAATCTGAGAAACAAAGGGGAAAATTTTTTAAAGCTTCCCAATGACTTCTCAAAGCTCCGTTTCTATCATGCCTAAATCTATCTGTCCCATGTATCCTATGGCCATTAAATATAAGCCTGATGGTACCGTAAGCAGCATTTTTAATGCTATATTCATTTTGTAGTATATGATACTAAGTGCATGCATGTTAATATATATAATCACAAAATTTATTCTTATTAATGAAAACATATACTTTCTGTTAATAACTTTAAATGATTGAACAACTTTACCAAAATATGGCATTTTGGCTTCAAAATGTAATAATATCAATCATAATTTGGAAGAATATATACATTCTCAAAACGTTACAATATATTAAAAAATCACAGTGGTTGAGAAAAAACTGCTATTTATTTGCAAATTACTTGCTGAATATGCAGTTAGTTCAGCATCAATCTGTTGCACAACTCAAGGGGAGCAGCATTCACTTTGTGTTCTATGTGAGAGGAAATCATGCAGTTGTACATGGTTGATCATGAATTACATTCAGACTTTTCCAGAAGGCACAGCTTATTATGTAGATGCCATGTTCTTAGATTTGACATTTAATTAGTAACTGTCACAACAGAGTTTTCCTAAAGAAAACACTCTTTTAATTTAGGAAATATTTCTTCCTTGGCAGGAGTGGTTTCTGCTGGTCTAAGTGGAGACTGCTTCAAGAATGCTTAATGCTGATCTGGATTCTTTCATGGGCATCCTTTCCAGACACACACTGACTAAAGATCCAGAAGGTCTACATTGTCTGTGAGTCCACAATCTCCCCATGGAAGTGTGACACAGTTACTCACATTTTTAGCATTAACATAAATAGTTACAGGAAGGCAAGTTTTTTTAATTGTTTTTGGATTCACAGCTATAACATATGAACAACAGAAAGAAAACGTTCTAGCAAATTTCTCATCAGCAGAAATTGCTAATGACGAATAAAAATACCCAACACACAACATGTTACAAAGGCCACTGGAAGTTTAGTTTGTGAAAACTTAGTGTCCAAATGCAGATAAAGTGGTTTCCAAATAAACTGACCATCTGAGGGATATTTTCACACATTTTAATGCTATTGGAAATGGATAATTTGAGAACAAGAGGGGAAAGCAAGGGAATAATTCTTTAAACAGACATGCTATCCTGTAAACTCACCCTTGTGAAAAACTGCCCAGGAGCATATTTAAGGGCTTATTGTTCTGTTTTCTGTGTATATGAGGTATGATCATACATCTGGGGAATGAGTTATGGAATGGAAAATGTTCCCTGGCCTGAGACTACAGACAGAGCTGTTCTGGCCTTGCTTTGGCTTGGTGACAACATTTTAAAATTCTTAGTGAAGCCAGAGTTAAGTTTCAATTTCTTTCAAGCAATAAGGTAAAAATTATTCTTGCTTCTTTGAATTTATAATTCTGACCAAGAAGTCACAACAGCAACTTGTATATTCAATAATACAATAATTTTTTAGGTGTTCTTTTTTTAATTCACTTTTTATTTGCTTCCAAGTGTTATTCAATATCTAGCTAACTAAACAAGTAAAACACATGTGAAGATTTGTATCACTGTCCAAAAGACATAGATGAGTAGCCATAAAATAAATGTCATGAACTCTTTCCTGGCTCCAGGTGTGCTGATTGTGACAAGAGTGTGATTTTTTAAAAAATACTATGTCTCAATTGTTTGGAGCTGATTTATCCAGTTGTCAGCATATTTAATCTAATTTCCTGAAACTTGATGTAGATTGTGACTTGGTAGTATGTAGTGAAGCACGAGGGGATTTTTGAATAAATTTATTAATTTTCTATTGTTACTACTTCATTAAGTTTATTGGAAGAGAAAAATCTGCATGTACTGAAACATTTATGAAAAGTTACATAGTAGTTTCTCTGAATGGTGATTTTTTTTGAAGTATACAGTTTCTAATGCTCATGAAATTCTACTTTGTTTTATTTAGACATGCTTTTCAAAATATTGCTTAAGCAAAATATGTATTTTTTTGTTTATTAAAAATGCCTCACTTCGTTCTTCTACTTGGAATGCTGTTTGCTTGATTCCTGGAAAATGATTCTTCGTAAGTATACTTATCTCTTGAGACATGCTACTTTAGACAAATTAAACAGAAAATGCAAATTTATTTTTTTACAAATAAATTTAATAGAAAAATTTAAAAATAATTATCTCTTGTAAACCTCACACTTTAAGTGTTTTAAATCAGGCACAACAACATATTGTGATACTTGGAAAATTTTAAGAATACCTTGGAATTATAAATATTAGATTTTTTGATAGGAAAAGTTATATTTCTATAGTATTCATCCAAACTTAGTAAACAAGAAAAAATTAATTTCCCAAAATTGAGAGCTAATTTGCAAACATAGAGAAAATATTTTAAATTGTTTGCCATAGTTTAATAATGTTTAACTCTGGTAGATTAACAGAATTCAGTAAAGTATTATTTTATGTGAATAATTTTGAATAATTATTTAACCACAGTTTTATTGGGATGTTTTACTTTACATAATATGATAATTAATGCTATCTAAAGATTTGAGAGAATCTTTTAAAATGTGTGTATTTAGTTAATCACTAGAAAAAATGCTAATCCAAGAACCCTGTATTGAAGTTTTCTTTGGTTATAATTGCTCATAAATTCATTAGATTACTAAATTTGAAATGTAGACATTGAATTTCATAGCTGAAACATTAAGAAGGTGAAATTTTTCTCTCCTTAGGTAGCTTTTCAGAGTGAGGAAATTGTATAAAGTTTCTTTCCCTGTGTCTGGCTTATTACCAACATTTATTTCCTTTTTATCAAATATATAAGGAGATATTTTCTTAAAATAATATGCACTTAAAATACAGCACATTTTAAGTAGAAAGATATTCGGATATTTACATTGTGTTAATTCATAAAATCTCCTTCTTACTATTTTCCTTTTTTTGTGTGTGTGTGTATTTGCTCTCCTTTTTAAAAGTGCACTCACGATATCAGTCACGTGGGGGTTTTTGACATATCCAGGTGATCATGAACAATTTTACTATCACAGACAAAAAGGAAGGAATCCTTGGATGCTTCTCTGTCTCTGATAACTGGCAAAGTTTTTAAGTTCTTACAGGAATAGAGTCATGAGCTCTGTCATGTAGGTAACCTGGGAATGTGTGTTGCCATCAAAGGAATGATCAAGACAGGGATATTAAGTCATGGACATCAGTGTCTACTTGTGTTACTTTTTGGGAAAAATCCTGTAGATACCAAAAATGGCACCTAGTTTTTAAAAATTGAGCAATTCAATATTTTGATGTGCAATCAATAGTGATGAATAATTTGGAATTGTCTGCACTACCAAAATGATAATAAATTCTAACGTCAAACATTTTAACATATTGGGTGTGGGTATTGGGTATGTTTGCAGGTTTTAAATTTTTGTTTCTTTTTAGCGCACTAGCTATCATCTAAATTTAGTTATTCATGTATGTGCTTAACTATGACTTCTCTATAATATTGTTTATTTTTCTAAAAAATACACTTTTTTCTTTTTCTAACAAATATTAGAAAACACAAATTATTTTTGGAAAGAGTGTGTACTTTTCAGGTATAAAGGCATGATGAATTTCTTTCTCTAACTTGTCCTTGAAATTTGTGCTCCATCCAAACATATCTCCATATTTCACAGTATTATTCTTTTTTTGTTGTTGTGTTAGGTCATACCTCTGCAAACCAATTCCTATCTTCAGCTTCAAAATATTAGCATGAGAAACAGAAACGGGCACATATGATATTTGGGACAGGACACACTACTGAAGCCTGAGTTGATTCTGCCCATTTTCATAAGGGATTTAAACTGAGGAGGACTTTAGATACTGATCAATAACTTTTTAACATTACTAGTTAGGATAACTTCATTATTTTCCTTTGGCAAAATGAAAGCAACAACATTCCCAAAGCATAGATGAATTCAACAACTTGGATATGTATTTTCAGTGAGAGTGATGCCTTTCCTGAGGAAATTAAGCACAATACAGTGGGCCAGATAATATGTGTATAAGCTAAATATTTGTAATTGTCTGTCTCTGTTGCTTATAACAGAATATCTGAAACTGGGTAATTAACAAAGAAATGAAATTTATTTCTACAGTTTTGAAGGCTCAGAAGTCCAAGGTCCGAGGCACACATCTGATGACGGCTTCTACGTAGGAACTCTCTACAGGGTCCCAAGGCAACCAGGGGTCACGAGGTGAGAATGCACTGAGCAAGAGAGTGAACCTTTTCACTTACTCTCCTTTTAAAGCCATCAGAACCACGCCCGTTACCCATGAATGGATCAATCCATGCACGAGAGTATAGTCTTCACAGTCTAATCACCTCATAAAGTCCCCACATTTCAAATACTATAATTGCATTTTCCAGCTTCTTAATTCTGTTACAATGGGGATCAAGTTTCCAATACATGAACTTTTGAGAGACACATGTGCAATATTCTCCTTCAGAAGCAGAACACGTGGACTTGTTAGTATGAAATTCTCCCTCTCTCCTTTCAATCTCTTTCCCCTCGTTTAGTCTCAGAAAATTGACAGCAGCTGGGGCCTATTGGAAGCTGCTCTAGAGCCTGCGTTCACCACCAATTCTTTCTCTCTCTCCTCAGATTGTTCTTTTTCTTTCTTTTTTTCTTTCCTACCTTCTCTCCTCCCTTTCTTTTCTTTCTTCCTTCCTTCTTTTCATCTTCTTCCTTCCTCCTTCTTTCCCTCCCTCTCTTTCTTCTTTCTTTCTTTCCTTCTTATTAATTTCAATTGTATTTCTAGGTGGACTAATTTTTTGTGCTTCTTTAATAATTCTTATGATGACCCAGAAAAGGCTTTTAAACCAAAAGGTCATTTACAGGATTCTGTTCAACATAACTTCTGAAATCATGAGTTAGCGTTGAGAGCCAAATAAAAATGGAATTGTTGCAGTGGTAAATAGTCCCAAGTTTTTCGAGAGTTTGGGACAGTTATATTTAACATCTCCCTTTTCCCCTCCTGTTCTGAGAAACCTGTTAATAACTAGCATGCTGAGATAAATCATTAAGGGAATAACAGATGCTTTTTTAAGAATCTGTTTACCTTAATGAACCAATAGCAGCACATAACGTTTGGTGTTTCTAATTGCCTTACAACATTTCTTTATATCATCGTGAAAGAGAAAATCAGCAATACAGATGTGTCAGATAGGTGATAATCATCATAAATTGGTCGATTTCTCATATGCTAAAGTGAACATAAAAGACTGATCACTTAAACTTCAAACATACATTATGGATAGATTTTTGAAAATATATTTGAACAGCACCCACTGAAAATTGAAGTTAAAAATTTGATTGCTGAATGGTCTTTTTAATACATATTGTAAATATTTAAAATTTTATATATACACACACACACACACACACACACACACACACACACACACACACACACACATATTCTTCTCCAGCAAAGATGTAGAGATTATATAACAGAAAGCTACGGAATGTAAAAATGCTTTTTCGGTACATAGGAAATATTCTAAAAGTTCTATAAACACCGAGAATGAAGTTAAAACCCAAATGACTCTGGATGGCACTGTAGGTCATTTATCAATTACATATGCAAATACGGTTTTTTAAAGCAGAACTTCTAAATGAGTTTCTGTTTCTAATTGAGAATTAAATCTGTATATCACTTAATATTGCAAAATTAGAAATGAGGTAATATCATTTTTAATTTAGCCTCTCATTAGATGCTAAAATATCTTTAACTTTTGTTGATCTAATTATCTACTTTGTCAAAATATATAGTGGTCAGTATACATTTTTGTGTAGTTTTTGGTGATGTTTACTTCCTACCTCCCTCATTGTGTTTACAGTGAATGTACGGTTTGTGTACAGCAAGAGACCGTCAGAATCTCCCTACTTAATGGAGTTTAGTCTAGAATTGCTTGCTGTAAACAAAGATGAGAAAAGGACATTTTCTTTACCCAAGAATGTGGTCTAGTGTCTGAAGTTTTGTTTTTATGAGCTTAGTGTGTTTTTTCAAATGAATTTTCATTTTGTAAAACAAGCTGTAGTGATTTTTTATGTGTGATAGCTCATTGTTACTTAAGGCATAAATTTATTTTGAATTTTTATAAATATATATATTTTTCAGTAGTTTGGAGAAACTGAAAAAAACATCCTGCTTCTTTATTGAGAAATTGAATTCTAATCAATGATATATTTATATCATCAGCTTATGGGCAAGCACAGTCATAAGTGATGTACAAAATCTAATTGAACTATATAGTAGTGACTGTGGTGGTGGTGGTGATAGTAGAGGTGGTGACACAAGTTTTACTCACACCCACACTGAACTTTAAAAGTATTTCTTTTTTTGTCTGAAATAGAACAGTAAGACACAGCACACCCATTCTCTAGGGAACAAAAGACTTGCATTCAGCAAATAACATACAAGTCTAAATTGAATAGTAAAGGCAGTACCAAATAAATGTCATGGATTTATGAAGAATGTAGAAACATAAAAAAACAAGGAACTTGAATCAAGGGCATCTTTATGCAAGTGGTATGAGTGGAGCTGGCAAAATTTTATTTGAAATGAGCAATAATAGGAAAGGCCAGATACATGAATGGATTTGAAATAGTAAGGACTCAATGAGGGCTTTTTTATGAGACTGCGAGTAAATACAGAAAAAATAGTCCAAACAGGCATTCTGATTAGTTTCAATTCCCTTCTAAAGTGGTGGGAAGACACTGAATACTATTAAGTACTATTTATTAGAAATTCACTATGTTTTCAAGCTTTGTGCTATGCACTTTGTATATTACTTCTAATATCTTTACATCATTTTTTTTTAAGGCAAATAGAAGTATTTTCATTTTATATATAGAAAAGTAATATGAAGAGAAACAGAATAGCATCACTTTTACAAATTTCTCCATTGTGGTAGAGAAATAAAATGAAACACATATATTCTGAGTGTGCCTGGGAGTTGATTAGATTAAATTATCTTCATCCCTATTTTTCTCCATATAAATCACTGATTTACATTGAAGTAAATAAACTCCATATTCTAGACACTGAGCTGAAACTCAAGTGGTTGACCTTATTGTCAAATAGAATTGTCTGCTAAAACTGTGCTCTGTCCTTTATTCCAGAGAACTTCTTAGAGGCAGTAGGCTTGTCACCAAGAAAGTGGCAGTTTGAAAGCCCTTTTATGTCACCATTTAAGATTTTTTTTAAAGAGAATAGAAACTGAGGAATTGAGTTGTTAACTTGCCCAGAGTCTCAGAACTAGAAAATGACAGATGTTTAATTGCTTCCTTCCCAAAATACCCTTGAGCTATTAATTGCAGTCAGTGTCCGCTGGATGACTGGCATCAAGGCGCCAGTACATCTGATATCGTGCTGCTTTGCTGGTGCTACTTTGAAGTTTTTCTCATTTTTCTGTTCTTTTTCCCTTGTTACTTGGTATAGAGACACAATCTAAAGCTTGAAAAGTCCAAAGAACTAAATAAGAAGCATTATTGTTTTTTCTTTTCCCAACTTCACTTAATATTGAAAATATTCAGCTTCATTTCTAAAACAATGCAGATTGTTCATTCAAGTACAGCCACTTTTGCTAGAGGCTGTTAAGATAGAAAACTGTTGGAAAAATGGTTGGACAATTAAAGATTGAGTTAGTTTTTCTCTTTCCATCAGAAAGTACACTGCCTAAATGAGTGAGGGAAACCACACAATTTTTAAGGAGTTCTATTTTTGTCAATAGCATTAAGTGTTGTGTTTTACTGATCTCCTAAGTCATAAGAAATTCATTTTTAACGCTTTTTTCTTTGACATTTTCTCAATAACTGTATATTTATTTCTATTCATCATCAGGAGTTTATATTTGAAATATATATGTACCCAGATTAAATACTTTTATCTGTGAAAGGAGGCTAGTTAAGTAACAGAATTGACTCAGGAGGCAGCTGTTATGAATGGCTGCATCCTATCTCAGGGAATATCTAACAATTGAAGGCTCTAATGTTCTGGGGCCCCCTTTGAGGTTGGGGTTAAGAGGGAAACACTGAATGTCTGTGTCTTGAGCAACACATACATATGTTATTTTTTTAATCTTCAAACATATTTATGTTATTATTTTTGGTTTTAAATAAATGATGTAACTTAGACTGAAAGGAGTTAGTGACTTATCTAAGCACACATAGCAAATACAGTTCAAATCCTTTTTTTCAAATCCTTTTTTAATATTTTTAGTATACTTATTCTGAGTAATATTTTAAGTGTACTTATTCTGAGTAAATTATTAAATACATATGAGTTTGAGAGTAAATTATAATAAGTTTAGACACATTATTATAATAAGAAAAAGTACTCAGAAGGTGATAAATAGAGTTTATGGATTTTAACATAGTCTAAGAAATGTGTAACATATGCGATTTCTCTAAATTCACTACATGGAGTCATAAGTCTCAAAAACACTGCAATAAAACATTTATTTAAGCTCAGCATTGTCTTAAAAGGTTATTGTAAATGGCAGAAAGCTTATTTATTCCTTTTTCTTGTTTTTCATCCCATGTTTATTTTACTAGATCTTATCCAAAAATAACTTCTAGTAATAGAGTTAAATGTAGAGCCACAAGTTTTGCATGCTAAAATACCATTAGTAAGATAGAAACTCAGGATTTTCGTATGAGAATCTCTCATCCTTCCCTTTGTTTTGCATGATGGAAAGAAGGTGCAGTAGCAGGTAGGTAGGTGGCATAATGAATATAAGAAAATTCAGAAGTAGTTTCAGTCCCAGTTCTGCCACGTAAAAGATATGTGACCATGAATAAATTATTTTTTCTTTCAATCATATTGTCCTCATTTGCAAAATAACATCATTAGACTAGATACACTTTAAGTTCTCTTTTAGCTTTAACTTTAGTTTTATGGAAAGCTGCAGATGGACTGTGACTTGCACTTAGAGGTAATGAGGTACCTTCACTAAATGTTAGAATGAGGGAGATAAAATAAGTTATCAGTGCATCATCATCACAGCATTTCTGGATAAGCAATTTTCAGAGGTGAGTAAAAAAAGGAAAATGTTTTTTTGAAGCATTTAATAATGGCCTTTTATTGCATTAAAGTTTAATGTAAGAAAATTATTTTAACATTTTTTGAAAGCTGAGAAAAGTGGAGAAAGGGAAAAACTAGAAAAAAAAAGAAAATTTATTTGGGCAATTACATTGTTTTATCAAAAATCTATTAAAATTTATTTGTAAAAAATAAAATAAGGAGAGAATATAAAGATATGATGAATGGATGCTCCAAGGGAGCATTTGGTAAACAATGTCTCCATCTAAATTTACAGGAAGAAAATGAAGTGATGAAATATGTCTCCAAAGATTGGATTTTAGCAAAGAAAACGAAGTGATGAAATTTGTCTCCAAAGATTGGATTTTAGCGTATATGCAAATAATTGACACACCAGTAAAGTATTTATATTTTCATCTATAGTTTTGGTAATATTACATGTAAATATAGGGTTTGAATCACATTATATTTATAAAACATAGTTCAATAGTGAGAAAAGATTTGGCTTGTTGTTTTGGACTTCTAAATGCTATGTGAATTTAGGAAATGGAATGTTAAGCCTGTTTAGGAGGATAAAAATGAGGGCTTGGAGGCAGGGATGAGATCAAGAAACAAGTCAGGAAAAGACCACCGGGATCACCAGGTGTGGGGTGTGTATTCACTACTCTTGTAACAGGGCAGCTTGGAGGCTGAGATTACATTTTGAAAGAGAGAGAGTTGAAAGTAATGCTCATTTCTGGAAATCAAGCATTATGTTAGGTCACACATATTATAAGGCGAACAAGTGAGCACATTAACATATTCTCACTTTGCCCACTCACCATGTGATAGAATACCCTGCACCACATGGGACTCTGCAGAAAGTCCCCACTAAGAAAACGGCCCTCACCATAGGCACCCCTCAACCTTAGACTTCCCAGCCTTCGAAACTGTAAGAAATGTATTTTGTTTCTTTATAAATTACCCAGTTTCAGGTATTCTTTTATAAGCAACAGAATACAGACTAATACATAGGTCATTTAATGAGTCACTGATGTGAAGAAAATCTACTTTAAAAATATATTTTCTGTTTTGGCCCATAGATACAAGTTTCCACAAGATGAATTTCCCTTTATGATTATGATAATTTCTCTCTTTGGAATCAAAAAGATACTTCCACCTCATGTGTGTGTGGCTCATGTGCGTGTGAGTACTGTAAGGAAGTAAATTCAAGAAGATTATGTAATTGAAAAGAAGAATAGGTGCTTTGATTTTTTTTTTTTCTTTTCTGAGAATCAGGGTGTTGCCTTTTCTAATTCTAGGTTGAGAAATCCTCCGGCAGCTGTATGAAATATATATCATATAATCACAGGGCACATAATGACAATGTGAAAATATCCTTTCAGCAGGAACATAAGAGAGCAGAAGCAATATTTAAAACCAGGTAGAGATGATTGGTTACCATGGGCATTTATTAAAGTATCTAAAAACCAGAATTTGTTTGCTCTATTTGATACAATAAGTCTATATGTTTGTGTCTGTATTATCCTAAAGTTTCCAGATCTAGTCTAAAGGTTTTAATATATTTGATGCCTCCATATGCCTTAATAAGTGCAGGTTCAAAAAGGAAACTTTCCGTCTAGAACAATAACTCGAAATACCAATGAGTGTGTTTATACACATGTAATGTGAAAAAACATTCCAGATGATTCTGATTCCCACTCCCAGGAGATTATAACTCTGTCTCACTCACCACTAAAAATCACTGCTGTTTGTGGCAATATTGCTAGTTGTTTATACTGCATCTAGTCTCCCTTCTTCTTTAATATGGAAATTCTGGCTAAATTACTACGTTTTCTACCTTCTCTTATAGCTATGGGTGGCCAAATCATATATTTTTAGTGTATGAGATTTATGGAAGTCTGCTGGATATTTCTGAGAGTTTTCCTTTCTTGAATTTGAAAGGAAATTCTACACTTCTTCACTACACTACACTTCTTCTTTCTTTTCTTGCCTGGAATTCTGTATATGGTTAGAATGGGAGTAAGATTCTTGTAACAATTAGGACAGATCTCGCATGATTAGAATAACTTCTGTGAGGCAAGAAGGAGTCTAGTCTTTGAGATTTCCTTAAACTCTCAAATCTGTGCCCTACCTGGACACTTCCTATTAACTGAAATACATAAATGGGTTTCTGACCATATTAGAAGGATTTCTATTTTATACAGACAAAAATACTATTAACCGTGTGTGTTTATAGTTGTGGGATCTAGTCCTCCCCCAAAGTGTTTTATTTTTTAGTATCAGATGATATATACACTAATGGCTCCTATATTTATATTTCCATCTTGAAACTTCTGCCTACTTTCCACGATCATGTGATTCCCTGGGGCAATACAAATTAATAATCCCAACAGGTAATTTCATAGTCCCATTTAAGAAGCTGCTGGTGTAGTAGGTTTCCTTATTTCCAGCTGATTTCTTTTTGCTGTTGCATGAGCCAAAAATGTTGGAATCATTCTTTGTTAAATTTACTCACAATCACATCCATCAACTCATCATAATCTGACTTTGCCTCTAAAATACTTCATGGTATAACCATTATTTACTACTTCCATTGCTATCACCTTAATTCAAACCACTGTTATCACTTTCACGAATTATTAAAGTCTCCTAACTGGTCCTCCTGCTTCCAGACTGCCCCTCCTTCAATGTATTGAAATAGAGGAACCCTATTACTAAAGATAAATCGGTAATGTCATTTGTCTGCTCAAAAACATCTTATTCAGAGTCAAAGTCAAAATATTAGCAATTGCTCAAAAGGTCTGCAAGATATTGCTCTCACATTATCATTCCCCAAACATATTCTAGTACTCTCCACTTCTCTCAGTCCATTCTAAAGAGATTTATTGGTGGGTTTCTCTAAAGGGTTAAAAAATTGTATTAAGATGTCCCACTTCAATGATCTCACTTTTTTTCATTCAAGGGTATAACTTAGTAGTCTATAAATCTATTGATATGATATGACAACCCATATAATAATAATCCGATTTCTTTTTGTTTTCATTGATTCCAGCTCTGTACTAGGAGGCTTAAGAGACCTTTTCAGCATGTTCACTGACTCTGTCTGTGCCCTTCAGAACTTGTCTGACTTTACTTCAAGTTATTCACTACTAACTGCTATAAGTAGCTGCCTTATCCTGTGGTTCTTTTATTCCTAATATTGCTTATAACTTTCTATGGTGCCACCAGATACCTGAGAGTACAGGAAATAACATATTTGTTCTTCCACTACTGTGCTTTTTACTATTAGTTTCCACTGTAGAAAATGAATAAAACAATGAAATATACTTCCTTTTACCCATATTTGAACAGATAACCGAGTACCGTTCATTTTCCTGTATTCCATTCTCTTGCACTTGTTTCTCATTCATTTAGGAGCTGACTCTGGCTAATGTTTTGTTAAAAAAAAAAAAAAGGATATTAGAGTTCTAAAAAAATTCAATCGAAGACCATAAAGCCAGGGGTTTGGAAAAGGTCAAGAGCAAGGTCTAAGTGAAGAGAACAATAAGACATTCAGAATTGTAGCATAGCAGGATCAAGCGTGTTAGGGCTCCATCCTCATGGAGGGAAATCTGAGCATTAGTTAGGATATCAGTTGCTCAACATTCAAAGACCCGAGAGAGCATTCAGTTGGCTGAGCCTTGTCACCTGATTAACCTCTGATTCTGTTCCAAGTGAGAGAGAAGTTCTATCTGGCCTTCTGGCATCCACTGTGGAAGGATTTACTATCCCACACAAATGGAAGACAAGATTACTCCAAAGGAAATCCACCTGTTGTTGTAATAAATGAAATAAAATATGGATGATTAAAAAATATGAAAAAAGTACCACAGATTTTGTCCAATATTAATTATCTAAATGACAGATCCTACTATTAAAATTATTACTTTAAACTTTCTGGTTGAGAGTTTCCTAATCAACGTTATATTTACTTCATAATACCTATGGGAAATAAACAGATATATATAAAATATATATATAAAATATATAATATAAAATATATATATAGATATATATAAAATATCTATATATATTTTTTTTTTCACAGAGACTGAAGGAAGAAAAAGTCAAAGAAAATTGTGGATTAAAAGACATAACATTTATGAAAATTATTCTCATAGTAAAGTTTATAAAGCCAGTAAAATTACTATCTTAAGATGTGCCAGGATATTATGATGTGTGTTAGCACTTCCAATTAAGGAAAGTATTTAATGTCAAACAATTACATGTTGACATTATACTTTATATTAATTAATAAAACTGTTACTATGTATGTATAGATTTATATATTGCTATCCTGTTGTACTTTCACTTTTTCCTTTTCCTTTTTTCTTTAATTGGTCTACTTAATGCACACGAGATGAAAATAAATAGGACAGCCCTGCTTACCATTCAGCTTTGACAAGCCAATTTAAAAAAAAAACAAACGAAAACAAAACAAAAACCTATGGCCAATTCATAGCATTAGTTTTAATACAGGAATTGGTCTAATCTAGATAAAAGTAGCTGACTAGTACAAAGGGAAGAAGAGGTATTAAGATATTTAAATGCTAAAGGGATCCATTTTCTTTTACTTAATTTTAGATATTTTTACTGTTGAGCAATTTCAGGAGAGAATTTGAAGGAAGACAGGGGTTATGATACCTGCAGCCAGACTTACCAAACCTTCTCTTTACCAACACCTTCACCTTATTAAAGACAAATACCAGGAATAACGGATGAAGTTATATAAGCAAACAAAATATTTATTTCTTCATTAACATTCATAAGACAGAAAAGAGTAGAAAATGTTGTTTTTCTCAGAATGTATTTGATGAGATTACAATGTCTTAAAATACCATATGGTTTCTTCCTATCTTCTTGAGGAACTTTAGTCTTTTCAAGTTCACAGGTCATTTTTTCTTAATTTCTACCATTATGAACATGACGTTCATTTTTTATCCTTATGCTTTGAGAAAAAAAAATAGAATTACAAAATAAAGTAAAACCAATGATCTTTTATTATTTCATAAATATAACTATAAAGTATTTAACATCTACATTAAGAACAAGAAGAAATTATAGGCTTGTTTATTCAATAACCAACACAATAATGAATATAGTCTAATTGTTGTCTTTTGAAGAGGCTAAATAAAGGGATAAAAAAGATTTTTAAAATGATGGAAAACTGAGTTCCAATCATTATAGTCTGTTTAGTAAAACCAAGTAAGGAAGTGCCTCAGTTATTATGTGCAGAATCTATTAAAAGTTATACGTTTGTGATTGAGAAGGGAAAATGTCAATCATTTAAAAAAGGGAAAGTCAAGTGGAGATAAAGTTAGAGAATACAGTGGAAATTTATAGAGGTTTAGTTGTATGCAAATTAATTAAATTTCTTAAATTTTAGGTTCCTTATAGACAAAATAGAGACATTTGACTCCTAGATTTTTATGTATATTTAAGACATTATACTTAAATACAGAAGACATTCTACTTAAATACTGTCTGTTTCCCTTCCAAATACCTTTCAATGTGTACTGTTCTGCAAAAGCTGCAAAGTTAAAGCCACATTTCTCAGTTATCCTTGAAGTTCCAGAAAAGATGCATGTTTAATTAACCCAGTTGTACTTGCTCAATGTTTTGCAAGCAGAAGTGAGGCAGAGGCCACACTTTTGCTGGTAAAGCCACATTTCTCAGTTATCCTTGAAGTTCCAGAAAAGATGCATGTTTAATTAACCCAGATGCACTTGCTCAATGTTTTGCAAGCAGAAGTGAGGCAGAGGCCACACTTTTGCTGCTGGTGGAATTTTGACTAATGAGTACTATCCTGGAGATCTTTGATTTTTCTGTGGCTGTATTAGCAAAAGTCGAGTGTAAAAGCATTGGCCTGTGTGTGACAAGAGTCAGAGCTGGAGCTGGTGACAAAAGTGTGGCATACTCTGGAGATGGTGACGATACCTATTCCTGGCCATGTAATTTTTCTGTTTTTGTGGGATTCCTGATTCTGTCAGTGGCCCTGTGGTTCTGGAGCTGGCAGCTGAATAGATAGTTTCCCAATGCCTTGTTCAGTTCTTATTTGGAGGAAAGACAGTAGCTTCTTTGGTGGCTGAGTAGCCATTCATGGACCCTCAACCTAGCGACTGTTTCTTGTGTCCTCAGATAAATCCCTTTCTTCTTTAAGTGGCTTGACGGGATAATGTGTTCTGAAAAGAAATCTTGATTGACATAGTGCTAAGGACAGTTACCAATGCACAGTTGACAGTTAATGGCAAAAATTATCATAATACAGCTACAAAAATTACACATGTATACTAAAAAAAGTGCCTTTAAAATTTTGCATGTAACTAAAAGGATGAGATTCTTCATTGAATTCTAAATAAACTTCTCATGATGAAAAACTCCAAATATAGTTTCTGTTTAAAGAATCAAACTTTATATAGTAAAATATAACTGAACAGTAGATGGAGTGTAAGTTAATTCTACTCTGAATATAAAATTAGGCTCTAAGCATTATGCATTTGTAAGTAGGTGTTCTGTTTAGCAAATGTAGGTAAGGAAGTAAGCCATCCAGGTAATATATGTATAGTCTATTGAAAGTTCTCTGACCAATGCTTTGATATGTTACATTGTTGATAAAATATCGAAGTGACATGCACTGAAAAGTATGTGGAGTGAGATAAATTGTGTCCAAATCCAAATGCAGCGAGGAAATATAATTTTAATAAAAATTTAAATTGAAGCAATTTATAGATTGTGGTCAACTATGTCTTTTCTCTCAAAAGTTTACATTAACTTGTGGCTACATGTGTGCTCTCTACATTTGATTGCTCCCAAGTTATTTGAAAAGTCTCAAAACAACATTGAATGCATTTAAAACATGTGTTGCTCCTAATGCCTTTTGGGAAAACAACTATAGTAAGTCACCTTGTGGTCATCAAGACCAAGTCAGCTTAAATAGCAATAACCAGCAGATGTATGATAAAGGCAGGAAAACCAAAAGTCTGGCTTCTGCCTCCAGCAAAGGAACAGGAAATGAACAGTTCAGGACATATGGGCAAACTAAATATTCCACTGTAATTCTTCGACTAAAACAAGAAATACTGCACAGGATACACTTCACGCTGTTCATTTAATGCAGCTATAATCACCAATATTGCAATGTGTTGTTTCTAAAAGCCATGTTTTTGTATTTGGTTATTAAAGACAAATGGCTTCAATTGTTTTATGTATTTTCAAATTGCTACTAAAATTTTATACTTTCTATGATTCCCTAAATAAAGCAGTTATATACATCTTGGTTTCTCAAATTTATATAATGGAAATCTAATTTAAAAATCTTGTAAGTTCCCATAAAAACCTGCTTTCTGAGTCAGAGATGGAGAATTTAAAATTGGAAAGGATCTTTCAGCTTATCATGTCCCCTCCCCCAACCCTCACAACCTCAACAATTTTAAAATAAAGGAACAGTCTTAGATTAGTTAAGGGCTTTAACTAAGGTCGTACCTACCATGTGCTAATTAGCAGCTTGCTTAAGTATGCCATAATTATGGATTTATCTAGAAAAACTCATATTTTCTCTCTTTCTATTTCTATTTCAATCTAATCTCTTACATGTAAGTACATACAAAATAATTTTACATAGCAGACTATCAAACCGCATTGCCTGAGCAATATTCTGCATTACTAGGGAATTACTTTTTATTTTTAATTCTTATTTTTACATATACTTTTGGGGGTTAGGGCTGAGTAATGAGAGAGAAAAACCTTACAGACACATTTGAACCCTAGATATGCTTCACCACTGTTCTATCCCAGGCTAGTTCTGGGCTTCTTTTCACCCAACTTGTACTACTAGGGTGATAACAGCTCTGTCTTGCTTCTGGGCCTTTGTCCTGAACTAGAGTAAGGGTGATGAAGGGAAAGATTTGGGTGGTCTATGTAAGGTAGTTAAATGGGGATCAGCAGAATATTTGAGGAAAGACAAGTTCTCATTTGCTGGGTAATTTCAGTACAACATAAATGACTCTGGATCGACAACAATAAAGACAATAATGAGACTCAGATACTTCAGCACCGGATGGTGAGAGATGGTCTGCAGGCCTCGGCCAGCTTCCATCAAAGTTCTTTGCTCTGGACTGGCCGAGAAGGTGCCAGCTTCTTTGGTGGCTTGGTAGCCATTGACGGACACTCAACCTAGAGTCTGTTTCTTATGCCCTTGGATAAATCCCTTACTTCTTAGTAGTTCCTCACGCTGACCCCATTCTTTTCTCCAGGACCCACTCATGGACAGCTCTTTACTTTTATGGCCTCTAGAATATTTATTTCTAAGGACCTGGCATCTTTTCCCATGCAGGTGACCTCCATCTCATCCCCCCAAGGAGGAGGTAAAAGTGATTTTGCTCCCTGTATTCATCTTTAAATATTTGTTTTGGTCTTAACTTCTATCCCCAGCTTTCCTCCAGAGTTTCCCTTTTGATTCTAAATAGCATATTTATAACATATAAAAGATTTTTTTCTCTTTTCACACCGGCACTAATAATACTGATTTTTCTACAGACAGTATGGATGATACTGAATGTCTATGAGGTGGACATTTAACAATCAAAACATGATAATTAATATTTTACACATAAGTAGAAAGTTAATTAATGTTAATTGATTAATCAATATTTCATATGTAAACAGAGTGTTTTTAGCTGCCAGCCTAAAGCTACTGAGTTATAAAATTCTCACTTCTGCCTCAGAAGGCATTAACTTCTACTTGTAGGCATTAAGTAGCAGGGAATTTGGTGGAAGTCAGCAATAGGACGTTCATCCTGAAGGAGGTGGCACCTCAGCTTTTACAGATTTATGAGCCAACTTATAGAAGTAGAAACAGCCTGAGGGCTTGGAGAATATTTTTAGAAAAATTGTGCACTTTAATCACTATATTGGGAGTAATTTCTGATAAAGATATTAAAACCTCCTCATGACTATTGTACTGGCATAGACACAAGCAATGTTGAGCTTGGCAAGGACTAATGTGAGTAATGGAAATAGGTCAGAAGACAATGCAGGATGGATTAATGTGTGTAGAAGACACAGATAAGAACACAGACATGTACAAAACCATTACTACCTGAACAATTCACCAATATCCTTGTGTGGTAAATACCAAGACCGTGCTACATCTTCCCCCTCATTCACCCTCCCACTTATTGAATGCCGACTGTACCAGATATTAGAGACTCATCCATTGAAACGTTACAATAGCATTCTGCGTGTGTAAAATTTTTCACAGATTAGGAATTAGAGAGCTGAGGCAAAAGGTAGTCGAGATCACATAATAAGTGCAAAAGCCAACATCCCCAACATTGTCTCCAGTACAGTGATATTTGCACTGCATCACAAATGCCTCTGTAGCTGTTTCAAAAGGTAGTCGAGATCACATAATAAGTGCAAAAGCCAACATCCCCAACATTGTCTCCAGTGCAGTGATATTTGCACTGCATCACAAATGCCTCTGTAGCTGTTCGTAACATGTGATCCTATGTTACACTGTGTCTGAACCTGATGTGAGGGTTGCTTCAGATAATAATAATCAGTGGCATGTATTGACCCCTTACCACGTACTCTTAAGTATAAAGCACTTTTGACTTAATCCTTGCAGTGTTATGAAGAGACAGTCACTGTTATCCTTATTTGCTGCTTAAGGAAACCGAAATGAAGAATAGTTCAGTAACTTCCTAAGGTTGCACACTTATGCCTAAGGAAGTGTCAAATACAGGCAGTCTGACTCCAGAGCACTTACTAGTAAACATTAGGCTATAAATCTACAGATAATGTCAAAACCATTGTCTTTGTTTCTTGTCTTTTGGGAAGCATTTGGGTGAATTTGTGCATTTTAATATGTGCTCTATCTGCAAACATTTTGTACCAAACTTGTGAATGCAATAATTGGTCTATTGTAAATAGACCAAAGTTAATTAATTAAAAAATCTGAGTATTATATATAGTACCAAGTCTAACTATGGTCTGTAAGTGTATGGATGGACTCCAAAATTATTATAAATCCAGATAAGATAGTTTAAGTTTTATTGCTGTATTCATATAAGTATTTATTATTAATCTATTTCTTTAGAGCTATCTATATTTCCTCAGTACCATAAGACATAATGATTAATTATTACAATACAAACATCTTCTCTTGAAGATAGGAAACTAGGAAGCTGACTTTGAGTCAGAGAATACCATGTAGGAAATTTAGGAGGGAGTAGCCTGGGGAGTGACACTTGCTATCAAAAAGTTGGTGAGAGGGAGAATTTAGTCCCTAATGAGCCACAACTAAGCTCTCGGCCTGTTGCAAGAAGAATGTTGAAGCCAGGCTGGGTCTTTCAGATGTGGTAAGGGAGCCAGACGTGTGTCCTCCTACATTGACAGTCATTGGCAATAGGCTGCCCCCAAGAAGGAGGCATGGCCTTGGGTAAGGTAGCAATCTACAGTGGAGGGAAATTTTCAGAGAGGACTGAGAGCTGAGGCCAGCAGCATTCAGGAAGCTGGAGCAGTAAGTCTTTCAGTTCCTGTGGGGATCTCAGCTGCATCAAAGCATCCACTAGGACATTCAAGGTGGAAAAACAAGACAGCACTGCATTAAGAAAAGCAATCACTTTTTCTTGGAATCTTCTAAAGATAGATGATCCGATTAAGGAAAGGAAAACACGGTAAATGATAAGGAACTATTTCTCACTCAACCGTAATGTAGTTGATACTATATAAAATTCTTAGATATTCATAGAAAAATCATTGAATAAGATCAGTTCACTCA
>NW_007732142.1:82139-118564 GCF_000696425.1 Galeopterus variegatus
GACAGCACTGCATTAAGAAAAGCAATCACTTTTTCTTGGAATCTTCTAAAGATAGATGATCTGATTAAGAAAAGGAAAACAGGGTAAATGATAAGGAACTATTTCTCACTCAACCGTAATGTAGTCGATACTATATAAAATTCTTAGATATTCATAGAAAAATCATTGAATAAGATCAGTTCACTCATATACACAATTGGCTTTGAACCTATAAGTGAATAAAATACTCATCATAAAATAGTGATTATTAATGTGCTAAGAATTGAGTTACTTGTTGTTCTATCTAAAAACATTGCATTTTCCCAATGTAGCTTTGACACATGGCTTTTATGTTGAAAATATGGAAACATTTTTTGTAAACAGTCTATTAATTGTGATCGGTTTTCCTTCCAAGAAGAAAGGACAATTAGGAATGACTTAATGCTTTTTATTCAAATTACATAGTAGCAACTATATTATAGTTGAGTGAGAAATGGTTCCTTATCACTTATCCTGTTTTTTTCTGGTGATTTTTTTTTTTCAAGAACTGGGTTTCTGTTAGCTAGAGAACTGGAGAATCTGAATAGTGTTGGTTTGAGTTCTCCCCAAGTACTTTTTAAAAAATCAAAAATAATAAGTTGCTTTGAGCTATCTGAATCTACTCTTTTACCCAAAACAGCTCTTCTAATGATCAAATTGGATTAGCTGTATAAGATCTGATCAATTATTTTTTGATATAATTACATTGTTTGATAGACTATTTTAGGTAACTATGATGATGCTAATTCTTAAATTAATTAGAAGTAATTTGATGGTTAATTATGGGCTTAGCCTTTTATCTTTATTCTTCTGTTCAGATTTTTCCAGTAGGCATCAGCATAGAATAATTTTCTTAAGATTTTACAACAAAGAAATCAAACTTTCATGTAATTAAATTGAAAAAAATGTATTTTTAACATAGAAAATAGCTACAACCTGCAGACAACTAATGTAATATTTAAAATTTCAAGTCAAAAGCAAAATATGGCATGCAGAATACTTTTTGCATCAATTTTCTGCCCTGCTGTTAAACATGGGGGGTGTACATTTGAATTATTAGATCATATATTTTTACTATGAACTATTGAATTTGAGCAGTTATGGATTAAATTTTAAGAGGACTTTCGTTGATTTACAAATTTAATAGAAATTATGTAAAATCTATGTATTTCTATAGTTTTAACTCTAATGATAAGGTGGTTTTAGATAAATCAGATTAAAAATTGTGGGGGGAGATTAAAATTCAAAACAAACTCCAGAAAATTTCAAGCTCAAATAAATCAAACAACAGAAAAAAAATTATTTTTTTGTAAGACTCTTTAAATCTCCAGTGATTTTTTTATAAAACACTTCTTTCATGTGGATTATTTTTCACAAGGATACGTTAGAGCAAAACTTTTGACAAAATGTTTTCCTGAGGAAAATAGAAGCAATAAGTTTTCTCTGTGATGCTGTTGATTACAATTAATATGTTAATTTCTTTTAATGTAATTATTTATATATTTGGTTTAGGTTCTACCATGTCGCTAGCAGTTTTCTATTTGTTCCATCTGTTCTTTGTTTTATTTTCCCCCTTTTTTCTCCAACATTACTTGAGTAATTGTAAATTTTTATGAGTTCATTTTATCTTTTATGGTGGGTTATTGCTTATTCCTCTTTTAAAAAATTGGTAGTTTCCCTAGGGTTTGAAATATACATATTGTTAAAAAGAAATTACTTCCAATTAATATTATGTTCCTACATGTGTAGTATAAGAACCTTACTCTCTTTTATATTGCTACTCTTGCTAGTAGAACTGTAAAATAAAAATACAAGTTTAGAAAACTAACTTATCTATAAATGGAAAAAGCAAAATTTAAAAGGCCAATTCAGGAAATCTATGATATAATTTGAAGAGTGGAAATTCATTACAAAAAGTAGTTTTAAATATAGCATCATTTACTTTACTGCCAAAATTTTAGAAACTCCCTTCTAATAGACAGGGAAATAATTATGAATAATTATGCAAATGTTATTGTAGGATGTGACAAATTACTCGTTGGCAATTAAAATTGATATTTCAATGAGAAATGACACAGGATATGCATAAAACTAAGGAAAAAACAAGTAACAAAATTATTCATGCAGTGGGATACAAATATGCAAATAAAAAACAATGTTTAGAAAAACAACTGGAAGCAAAGTATCAAAACAGCTAAAATAAAATTTGCAATGCAATCTCTTAAATACTAAAATGATTTTAAATATCATCTGGAAGAATAAATGAATAAGAAAACACAAATTTATCCTGGAAAATGAGATTAAGTTTACACTAGGCCTACTAAATATAAAACTGGCATATTGTTTTAAAAATTAAAACATTTTAATAGTTTAACAAAAGAAAAAGTTCCTAAATTAACTCTTGCATAGAAAAGACTTCAAATACTGTACCAATGATATTTAAAAATAATGTGAAATAGACCGAGTAGACTAGCAGATAAAGTAAGGTTTTTAAGTAGCTGCTTTCAGATCATACTTAGGTTTTATGCTAAATGTAAAAATTACTATCTCTTTGACATTGTACAAATTATGGAAATTTTGATACTGGAAGTATCTACATTAGGATTTGTTAAGAAAATTAAGTTTACTGACAAATTTAATGTACTTAATAAACAGCAACTATTTTCAGTAGTGTTATTATTATTATTCTATCAATGTTCCTAGGAAAAACAAGTCAGCTCATACCCCCTCCACCACCAACAGGCACCTGTGCAGAGGGCCAAAGTGTCATGAAAATAAAATCCAACAAACGTAGATATATATTATGTTTTATATGTGCAGTTCGCAACTACACACAATAAAATTTTTTAAAAATAAAACTATTTCTAAATCTCTCTACATAAATATCAAAATCTTCTGCACACAAAAAGGACAAACTTGGCTTACCTTATATTCAAAAAGACCAAAGGCAGTGTTAAAATAGGAAAGAATCTCTATTCACACAACAGCTCAAAAAGGTACGACATGTATAAAAGTTTGAAAAATTCAAAATGATATAATGTGTGAGAGACCTGCCTAAGGGAGAGACGATTTTTCTGTTTGGAGAAATAAAGCTTCATCTAGTTAGTTTGCTGCCCTAAAAACCATTTAAAAAAATAAATGACTGTCCTTCCTTCTTTGTCCTTCCATCTTTCCCTTTCTTCATTATTTCTCCCTTATTCTTCCTGAATAATTAATTTTATAAAAACAGGCAGTTCCAAGTGAGGAAGGGAATACAGCAGAGGTCAGAACAGGGGTGTGCTGGTAAACAGATTCTCTTTAAAAAAAGTACTGATTTGTAGCCTATTTCTGTAGTGTAAATATCCCAATCATGGCTGATTTCAAGCTACTGATGATTCAACAATCACATTGCAAAATTCATGAATATTTAACAATCAACCCTTGGTGAGCCTATATGAGCCAACACCAGCATGCCCCCGCCCCCATCCCAGTGCTGTTAGGGCGAAGAAAGCAGCTGAGTACTGAGAAAGGTCAAGAGATTGATCATGGATAAATAATGGTATGCTGGGGCTGTCTCCTGATGCCTCATAAGAAGCCAATTGTAGGCATCTCTTCCCAACTCTGCTTTCAATGACTTCAGGTTGGTAGTTTTGATGTTGGAGAAGAAGGTCTGGGGAAGCCTGATAGCTGACCTCAACCCACCCCATCCTCTTAACAGATTCTTGACTCTGCCACAGGAAAGAATTCAAAAGCAGAGTCACAATAGAAAGTGAGAACATGTTAAATATAATTATTAAGAGATACAGATTTCAGAGAGAAAGCGTGGCTTAGCTCCAGAGACTGAGCAGGATCCACACCAAGTTTAACAAAAGTAAGAAATACACACTTGTAGTTCAGTACAGAGTGCAAGCTGGCTCAAGAGAGTGAGCAGCCACCTGCTACAAGTAAGCTTAACACAAAAGTAAAGCATACACACCTGAGCTGGTGAAGTGTGGGTTGGCCCCAGAAAAGTGAGCAACAGTCCCTCTTTCTGCTGGGATTCAACTTTTATCGTTTCACTGCCTAATACATATTCACAATACCTAATGAATATGCAACTAAGGGGATGGTTCCCTGTTATGTAACATAGTTTTTGAACGTGCTCAGTTAGTCTCCATTTAGGGTGTGTTCATTGATCAAATTCTATTGCATGTATCAGACATATTCAAGAATATCCTGTGCTCTTTATCACCTATAGTGAAAGGTCATTCAAAGGATAAACTCCAGTTTACTGAGCGTGCATGGCTACTAGGGTTATATAATTATTTAACCCCTCTCCACTGAGCATGCCCAGCCACTGGATTTGCATCATCAGTCTGCCCCTTGTGGGCTCAATTTCTCTGTGTTGGTGCTGAAAATAGGTCTATCAAGCAACAGTAACTTTCCTCTAGGGGAGGGCCTATAGGAGGGGCCTGAGACCTTGGGGAGTGGCTTGGAACCCAGAGGTGTGTCCTGAAACCCGAACTCATAGAAACTGAGCACCTCTCATTTCAGTTTGAAATAAGCCATAGTAGGAATATTTATACTACAGAAAACTGACAGAGACTACAAATCAGGGATTTTTTTTTTAGCCTGTTTTTTTTTTATTGCAATTGTTATGTCTTCTCCCCCTGTTTTGTTCTGTATGTGTGTGTGTATGTGTGTGTGTGTGTGTGTGTGTGTGTGTGAATTTATTTATTTTTAGCTCCCACCAATAAGTGAGAACATGTGGTATTTCTCTTTCTGTGCCTGACTAGCTTCACTTAATATTATTCTCTCAAGGTCCATCCATGTTGTTGCAAATGGCAGTATTTCATTCTTTTTTATAGCTGAGTAGTATTCCATTTTGTAGATATACCACATTTTCCGTATCCACTCATCTGATGATGGACATTTGGGCTGGTTCCAACTATTGGCTATTGTAAATAGAGCTGCAATGAACACAGGAGAACAGGTATACCTTCGACTTGATGATTTCCATTCCTCTGGGTATATTCCCAGCAGTGGGATAGCTGGGTCATATGGTAGATTTAGCCTGTTTTTTTAATATTCACTAGCACATCACTATATGCGTGAAGAATTGAGGATAATTGGGGCTAGGCTTCTCCTTCTTGGAGATGAGAGTCACAATTTTGATAAGTGTCAAGTCTAGAACAAGTTCGTAAAGAAATGTGGAGAAGATAAATTTCTTCCTCTAAAGAGAACATTTTCTATTAAATTTAGAAAAGATGATGTAATTAGAAAGTTATCATACTGATAATTAATTCAGATAACAACCATCAAGGGATTCTAAAACTAGGGAATATAGTTTTTGATAAAGACTGGGATTTTCACATAGTCTCAAATTAGCTCCTCCAATATGCTTAAAAATTACAGAGTTGAAAGGAATTAATTCACATTGGATAAGGCTGGCAGACATCTCCTTGTTCAAGTAATAAAAGTTAAAATAACTTGGATGAGCAACTTGATATAATATGCAGGAGTCAGGAGAACATGGCCTCAATTCTGTGATATTTCTTCCAAAAAACCTGAAACTACTCTTGAAGAAACATCAGATAACCCTGAATAGAAATTCTACAAAGTAATTTTCAAAATTGTTAAATTCATGTAAGTCAAAAAAGGCCAGAGAAACTACTGCCAAGTGAGGGATACTGAAGAGATATGACAGTTAAATGCAAAGATTGAAGGATTGGAGCCTTTTGTTATAAAATACATAACTGGGCAGTTGGTAAAATTTTAATTAGGCCTCTTGATGAAGGGTATATGGAAATTCTTTGTAGTACTATTGTACCTTATCAGTAAGTTTAAAATTATTTCAAGTAAAAAGTAAAAATTAAATGAAATAAATAAAAATAGGTTAAGCTTTCTGAGTTCTTACAATAACTTGAAAGATAATGGAAAAACAAAACAAAAAAATACTTTTGGTCTGCAAAAATCTCTAGGATTTTGTTAATTATTTGGAATTTACCACATCATTGGAATCAGGTAATGTTTAAGCCTTTTTCTAAGAGAAAAAGAATTTATAATTTATAAGGAACGCATAAACATTTTCAGTTCCACTTTCAGGGTCATTCTGCTCTAACTTACAATGCTGTAGCTTCTTGCAATACAAAATGTATATGGGGAAGGGTTTTGTTGCTGGCTCGTTCTTGAATGCTATTTCCTTTGATATTTTATGAAATACTACATCACCAATGCAATCAGTACAGAGCTTTCAGAATTTGAAGTTACTTAAAAATTTATATAAGTTGAAATAGCTTCCTATTAGAGTACTATAGGAAACAAGAGAAGCATTATAAAGCAAATAGGTGGTTGATGCAACAGAGGAATAAGAAAAAAAGCAAAACAGGAAAGCCATTATATGTGTATATGAATAAATACATATGTTCATTCATAATCGTTTAACCTATAGGAGAAAATATGTCTTTAACAGAAAATGAGATAGGTCAGAAAATAACATTTTTTTTCTGCTAAATATAATTGTATTGGTGTATCAAGCTTTCATATTGTTGAAGTCGGCTTTTGTAGTACTAGGTTTCTGCAAAGCTGACATCTTCAACTGTTAGTAATTGGCTGGAATCAAAATAAATTCAACCATGATCTTGACTTTTTCACCCTTTGTTGGGATGACTTCTAGGAATTTTAAAAGTTTAAGTACAAAATTTTAAAGTTTTTAAAGACCGCACCTCTATTTTACTGAGGGGAATGGAGCTAATAGTTGTTATGTAATATGTCCAAGGCCATGCAATTGTGAAGCTGATAATTTGACATGGATGGTATTATTCCTAATCAGTTTCTTTAACTCCTCATGGAGAAATAAAATATATGCTTATGCTAAATTAAAATTATTTTCCTTTTAAAAATTTTTGCATGGATCTTTCTGAGTTTTAGTCATTTTTGTTTTACCAGTTTTATATTCTCTATGTTATAGATACAAATTATACTCCTAGTACAAATACTAATTTCAAGAAAAAAATGACTTTAAAATAAAATAAAATAAAAATTTATTAAGAGCATAGTACATAGAAGAATCTTACAGATTTAGATATATAGATATTTTAATATATTATATATAGGCTTATATTTATAATATATAACAATATGTAATATATCACAGCATAGGAATATATACTGACATTTATATATACTAACAGATATGTAGATATTCAATATATGGAATTTAGTTATGCATATATTTTACACTTGTGTTTTACTTTTTAAAATAACTGCTACATCAACAATTTTTGACACAAATTTAGACTGCTGGAGCAATGAAGAAAAACAATGGACTTAGATAAAGCCTGAAACTCGGGAATCGTTTTGTGACTCATCGAGGCTCGGCTGTAGGATTTCCCTCTCCCCTGATGAAAAATGTAATTGCAGAGTTCTTAAAATTTAATAAGAAGTTGGCTTGTTCTTTTTTTAAATGATGAGAAAATCTTTTTTCTCTTCTTCAGATTTTTAAACACCCCTGTATATATGGCATTCTGTAATTGAAATAGTAACTTGCTGCAATAGACATTTGCTGAAAAGAATGCAATTGTATGTGTGTGTGAACAGACAATTTCCCCTTTAAATTCTGGTGTACTGAAATCAGGTAGAGGCACCAGGAAGGTAAACTCTAATTTTAATTTCACAAGAGTGTGTCTTGTTTCAAATTTGAGAATAAAAGGAACTATACAGAAATCCAGTCATCCTCTTATAGTTAGGTCTGTTGATTCTTGAATAAATATAAGGGCTAATCTTCACAAAAAAAGTAGAGATTAAACAATAACAGAAAAAAATCACTTTTTGCGTATTAACTTTCAATTACACTGAACTTTCATTTCTGTGTACAAGATGAATTTACTAGACACATTGACTATACAACATGAATTTACTAGACACTTTGGAATCCTACCATGTAGACACCCCCCTAAGCAGCTGACGTCACTGTTTGCAGGCTATGGAGGATGAACTGCATTTGTGAAAGAGCTGTTCTTCTGTACTGAAAAGGGACTGAGGAATCAATTGTGAATGAACTTGAGCAGCTTTGTTTGTTCAGTTTATAAACAGTTTGAAAAGTTCAGAAGCTTGCCCAGAATACTTTGGCTCAAATACAGCTATGTAAAATTTTATAAAAACAAGCTTAGGGCTCACATTGTCTCTAACTGTTGCAGTATGAAAGATATTTTCCTTTTGATATTTTAAAATATGTGTTGTTTAATTCGGATATGCCATTAGATATCCCTATTTCCCTTTCAACAGTCAAAAGAATTGTGCATACTACATTAACTAGTTTAATTTTTTCAAAAAAAACCCCACCAAACACTTTTAAAGACCATATTTTATTTCATGTTAATTTGTGAGTGCCTTTAATTACTTAGGCTCTATTTTCTAAAACAGTTTTAGATTTACAGAAAAATCTAGAAGGTAGTATTGAGAGTTCCCACATATCCCTTACCCAGATAATTTTGCCAAAAACGAACGGATCAATATTGATTACTTATTATTACCTAAAGTCCATAGTTTATTCAGATTTCCTTAGTTTCTATCTAATGTTTATTTATGCTCTAGGATCCCATCCAAAATATCAGGTTACAGTTTTCCTGTCTTCTTAGCTTTCTCTTGACTGTGGCTGTTTCTCAGACTTTTTAAAATTTTTGACGACAACGAGAGTTTAAAGAAATGCTTCTCAGGTATTTCATAGAATGCCCCTCAGTTAGAATTTGTGCAATATTCATCTCATTATTAGATTGCTGTATGGGTTTGGGGTAGGGGAATCACAGAGGTAAATTGCTATTGTCACCACATCACATCAAGGGTACATAGTATCAACATAACTTATCAACTGTTAATGTTAACTTTCCTCACCTGGCTGAGGTAGTTTTGTGATGTTCCTCCGTAGTAAGGTTATTTTTTCTCTTCGGCCATTTGCAACTTGAAGTTGTTGGAAGGAAGTCACTGTATACAACCCAATCTTAGAAAGTCGAGTTTTACTCTTAGAGAGCAGAGTACCTACATAATTTATTTGGATTTCTTCTGTAAGTGAGATCTGTCTGTTCTTTACCATTTGTTTATTTATTCAATAATTTATTTATATCAGTATAAACTCATGGATATTTATTTTATACCCTGGGTAATGGTTTAATACTACTTTATTTTGTTGCTCAGATTCTTAGAGGTTTGGCCATTGGGAGCTACGTCAGTTTGCTCCTATGTTCCTTTGACATTCACCGATCAATGGAAATATAGTGGGTTTATTTTTTGTTGTTTTTATTTATTTGTTTGTTTATTTATTTATTTTATTTTCACTGTCTTCCCCACATTATAAGATTCTCCAAGCTCATCTTGTACCTTTTCTGCTCCAGCTCTAGCATTAGTTATTTCTCCAAAAATCCCAGGATCCTTTTATTGTAGAATGGTGCAGGTATTAAAAAATCAAGATCTGCTAATTAGGTGTGCTTGTTGCTTTTGGGATTGCATATCTTCTATGCCTTCTTAACTACCAGAATGATGAAATATATGTGTGTATACTAACCCATGTATATACACAAATGTATAAATATTTCTATATGTACCAATCAATATGTTTACTGAACTAAACATGAGTTTATAGCATGTCTCCAACTCTAACATATTATCACAGGGATCATTTTACTCTCTCCTTGCTTACTGTGAAATCCTACTAAAACACTAAGAAACCTGGATCCTACTATTTGCAATATATTTACTTAATTCTTCAATTCCAGTATGCATATACAGCAGTACCAGATGGGAAACAACTTTATCAACTAGAGTGCAGTGCCAATGTCTCTTTTATTTTGCTTTTATTCTTACAGATTTCAAATTCATTTCAAACTTACTTGGGTCAACACCTCCTCCCAACTTCCACCACTTTCAGAGAGGATCTTTCACATATTTTTAATATGATTAGATTCTCTTGCCAAAATCTGCATTCTTTCCTTGGATTACCCCAACTTCCTATTTTTATTTTCAATTTGCATACATTAAGGTTCACTCTTTGTACTGCTAAATTCTACAAGATTTGACATAAGCCAAATGCCATGTGTTGATTTTAGGATGATACAGAATAGTTTCACTACCATAAAAAAACAAAATTTAAACCCCCCAAAATTGACAACAGACAAACAAACACACTGTGCTTCACCTATTCAATTCTCTTCCCCTCCCCCAGAACCCTTGGCAATTACTGATCTTTTAATGTCTTTAAGGTTTTGTCTTCTCCAGAGTGTCATATGACTGGAATCAATATGTGGCCTTTTCTAACTGGATTCTTTCACTTAGCATTATGTATGTAAGGTTTATTCTCATCTTTTTACAGATTGATACCTCATTTATTTTATCACTGAATAATGTTCCATTGTGTGGTTGTATCACAGATTGTTTATCCATCTACCTACTGAAGGACATATTTGTTGTTTTCAGGTTTGGCAATTGTAAATAAAGATTCCATAAACATTCACATGTCATTTTTAAATGTGTATATAAGTTTTCAGATAGACTGAGTAAATACCTAGAAGTCTGGAATGAATTCCATTTGGCTGTATTGTAAAACTCTTTTTATATATTGTTGCATTCAATTAGCTAATATTTTGTTGAGGATTTTGCATCAATTATCAGAGATATTGGTTCATAGTTTTCCTTTCTTAGTGATTTTTTCCAGTGATTTCATCTGGGTGTTATATTATGGTAATGCTGTCCTTAAAAAATGAATTGGAAAGTGTTCTCTCTGCTTCAATTTTCTGGAAGATAATTAGCATCTTCTGGAAGATAATTAGAATTTCTGTAGATAATTAGCATCATTTCTTCTTTAAATGTTTGGTAGATCCACCAATAACATAATCTGAAATTTGTGCTTTCTGTTTTAGAAGACCATTAATTATTAATTAAATTTCAAATTCTTTAATTGACATAGGCTTATCTAGATGATCTATTTCTGTTTTTGCCAGTTTGGGTTGTTTGAGTCTTTCAAATAATTGGTCCCTTTCAACTCAGTTCCTTTATTTTCATTTTATCAGCCATGGGATAGCAGTGATGACCACTCTTTCATTTCTGATATTGGTAATATCTGTTTTCTATATATATATATATTTTTTTTTTTTTGTTAGCCTAGCTAGAGATTTATCAATTTTATGAATCATTTCAAGGAACCTGTTTCATTACAACATCTCTTGTTTTTCTGCTTTCAATTTTATTGATTTATGCTCTAATTTTTATTTGTTTTCTTCTGCTTTCTCTAGACTTACATTGCTCTTCTCTAGTTTACTAATGTGTAAGATAAGATTATTGATTTTAAACACTTTTTCTTTTCTAATATATATATTTAATGTTATAATTTTTTCCCTGATGTTTTCCTTATATCCCACAAATCTTTCAAAGTTGTATTTTCATTTTAATTTAGTTCAAAAATATTTTTAAAATTTCCATTTGGACCTCTTCTTTGACTTGGGTATGAGTTAGAAGTGTTTTGTTTCATTTTGGGATTTTTAAACTGTCTTCTGGTTACTGATATCTAATTTATTTCACCTGTAGTCTACCAATATCTTTTGTATGAGTTTATCCTTTTAAATTTGTTAAGGTGTATTTAATATCTTAGAAAATGCTTCTCTTGGTAAATGTCCTATATGAGCTTGAGAAAAATTTGTATTCTTTCATTGGATGGAGTATTCTATAAGTGTCAATTAGATCAAGTTAATTAGTAATGCTGTTTAGGTCAACTATTTTGTCTCCAATTTTGTACCTCCTTGATATGTCAATTAATGAAAGAGTGGTTTGAAATTTCCAGATATAGTTTGGGATTCATCTTTTTTTTCCCTGAAATCTATCATCTTTTGGCTCATGTATTTTTTATATTCTATTGTTAGGTGCAAACATGTTAAAGGTTGGTATATCTTCTTGGTAAATTGGCCCCTTTATTATTATGTAATGTTTCTTTTAATCACTGATAATCTTGGCTGTGCTAAATTCTGCTTTGTCTAAAATTAATGTAGCACTTCTGGTCAAGATGGCAGAATAGACGGTCTCCAGTGTCATTCTCTACCACAATCAACCAATTTTCAACTATTAAAAAGCAACAACTGCCAAGCTGGGGCCGCTAGAGCTCAGGAGAAGAGGAGTAGAGACCTACAAAGTTCATGAAGGCAAGAGAAGCTGCGATGAGAGAAAGAAAGGACTGCTTTGACCATTTCAAGCCCCAGCCACTTCAAGGCTGGCCCGGGTGAGCACATGGAGCAAGAGGTGGCAAAAGCGACAGCTGTGGCCTTCATATGAAGTTGCTTGGAGGCTGTAGGGTAGAAGAAGGCTTTGGTGGCCCCCATAACAGCAAGACCACTGACAGTGTTTCCATGGACCCATACAGGAGCAAGGGACCACAGACAACTGAAAAAAGGAGCCACTCAGAGGCCGGCGAGTCATTGCAAGGGAATGGTACATGGCCCATCATATGGGAAGTGTTTAGAGTATGGGTGGTGGGGGAGATGGGCCCACAGTGGGAACATTAGAACAAAGAATGGACAGCTGATCTGCCCCCAATCAGCACAGAATCACTTAGTGGAGACTGGTCAGGAATATAGAACTACAGGGGGTGCAGTTTGCTGAAAAGACTCAGGCCCAGTCCAGAGTTTCCACAGAACCTGGGTGTACCAGATCTTATAAGACCTATAAGTGCTTATAAGGTCAACAATTATAACCTGAGCAGCACCAAAAGCCTTCCCCAGAGAATCAGCAGCAAAGCAGTAGTTTAGCTCAACCACAGAGCTAAAGTGCTGGTTAAGTGCTGGTCCCCACAGGAAGTTTCCCCATTTTATAAGTAACCAAAGGACAACAAATTTGTTCCAGTGCAGAGTTTAAGTGGTGGGGGTAACTAATAATCCAACACAGTCCTGAGTAAAAACAAAAAACCCATAGTTCAGAGACAAAGTTCTGATATTAAGCAGTAAAAGTCCAACACCACCGAAGGAACACCAATAAAATATAGAAGAACTAGAAGGCCCAAGCTGTCATGGGGAAAGGGCCGAGGGCATTACATCCAGCCCAGCGATGATCACTAGGACAGTACTGGATGCAGCCCAGGCTCCTGAGCTGGGGTGGGTGGGCCGAGGGCCTCAGCCACACCCCCTGATGTCCTCAACCAACCCAACAACAACCAGCAGGCCACTGCCAGAAGCTCACTGGGCACCCAAGCTGGGGTAGGGGGGCCACGGGCCTCAGCCATGGTCCTCCAACATTGACATCCTGCTGAGTGATGACCACCAGGCTGCTGCCAGAAGTGTTCTGGGCTCCTGAGCCAGGGTGGGGACCAAGGGCCTCAGCCACGTCCCCCCAATGTTGGCATCCAGCCAACAACCACTGAGCCACTGCCTGAAGTGCCCACAGCTTTCAAGCCAGGAAAGTGGAAGGCCAAGGGCCTCAGCCACATCCCTCTGGTGTCCACATCCAGTTCAGAGATGACCATCAGGCTGCCACCAGAAGAGCCCTGGGCTCCCAAGTCAGAAGTGGAAGACTGAGGGTCTCAGCCACATCCCCCTGATGTCTGCATTCAGCCCAGCCATGACTGAGACACCACCAGAATCCCCTTGGGCTCCTCCGCCAGAATGAGGGGGGTACCACAGGTCTCGACCTTGCCTCCTCCCCCTTTCCTCGTCCTCCCACCTTATTCCCCTCCCCCTTCCTCTCTCCCTCTCCATCCCAACTGTTCCGCAACATCTTTGAATGTAAAAAAATAATTTCCTCGTCCTCCCACCTTATTCCCCTCCCCCTTCCTCTCTCCCTCTCCATCCCAACTGTTCTGCAACATCTTTGAATGTAAAAAAATAATAAAGAAAGAAAGAAAGAAAGAAAGAAAGAAAGAAAGAAAGAAAGAAAGAAAGAAAGAAAGAAAGAGAGAAATGCTATCAAACAGCCAAAAAAGACTAAGTAATTAAAATCAGTCAATCATTTTCCCATGTACTCAGTCTGTATGTGCTTAATGCCACTAAAGTAATGTGTCCTAGATATAAATGCAAAACGTTTCTTCCCAATTAAACTGAAGATGTAGTGATTTATAATATAATCTGATAATTAGAAATACTTTAAAAAAATAAAATAAAAGCTCACAAATTCATAGGCTTAAGCCATGTGGAAAAGGGAGACTTCCAGATAAAGACGTGGTTCAAGGAGCAATACACAAAGAAAAAAATTGGAGAAATTCCTTAACTACTTTTGAGTAAAATGAGGATTCTAGCAAAAGATAAAAACGAACATGCCCTCAACATCATAGATGCTGTCTGCAAAATATTATTGAATAAAATTTTTACTTTTCCAACTAAGAAAGAAAAATATTGTTAATATAGCTATGTTAGATTTCTTTTCAGTATTAGCATGGTATTTCTTTTTCCGCCCCTTTACTTGTATGTCTATAGTTAAAGTGCCTTATTTTTGTTTATTTTTTAAACTGCTTTATTACAGTATGATTGACATACTAAAAGCTGTCGATTTTTAATGTATACAACTTGCTGTGTTTGTATATAAGTATAAATTTGTGAAATCATGAAACCATAATTACTCTCAGTGACATGAACTAATCCATCACCTCAAAAGGGGAGAGAGGGAAGGGGAAGAGGGACAGGTAAAGGGTCGTGAAAATCAACTACAATGTATATTGAGAAGTTAAAATAAAAATAAAAAAGTTTCCTCTTGCCCCCTTAAAAGTGGTTTATTTGGATATTATTTTTATCCACTGTAACATTTTCTGTCTTTATCTGGTGCATTTAGACCATTCACATTTAAAGTGATTATTGATCTAGTTGTCTTAATATCTGCCATATTTGTGTTTTATATTTTTTGTACTTGTCTTTGTTTCCTTTTTTTTCCTCTCATTTTACTGCTTTTTCTAGTTCTTACTGTGTGTTATGATTCCACTTTCTCTCTTCTCTTACCTTATCAAGTATACACCTAAAACATTTTTTGTAATGGTTACACTAGAGTTGACATTATATTTTTAAAATCAAAGTCCACTTTCATATAACAGTATACTTCTTCAGGGGTAGTGCAGTTACCTCAGACTACTCCTAATTTCTTCTTTCTATTTTTTGTAGCATTGTTGTCATTCAGTTTACTTTTCCCCATGCTACAGTTACACAATGCATACTTACTATTATCACTTTGAACATTTATCTATTAGATTAATCATGAGCATATGAACTAAAATATTTTATTTTGCCTTTATTTCTTTTCTGATACTTTTCCTTTTTCTACAAATATATGCACTTCTGACATATCATTTTCCTTCTCTTTGTGAACTTTTACAAACATTTCTTGCAGAGAAGTTCAGTTTTTGTTTGTCTAAAAAACTCCTTACTTCTACTTCATCTTGAAGGAGTATTTCACTGGATATAAAATTCTAAGTTGATAATACTTTTCTTCCAACACTTTTTTCCTCTCCACCCCCTTCTTGGTTACACGGTTTCTGACAAGAAATCTGTAATTCTTATCCATTTTTCTCTTTAGGTTGAGATTTTCCTGTATTTCTTTATTTCTATATTTTCTTCTGTATTTGGCTTTTTTCAAAATTTCCTTTGTCTTAGGTTTTCTGCAGTTTGAATATATAATGTGCTCAGGTGTGGAATTTTTCTTTTTATTTACCCCATTTGGTATTCTGTCAGCCTCTTGGATGCATGGATTGGTGTGTGTAATAAATTTTGGAAAGTTCATGGACATTATTACCTCTATACTGTATTTCTTCTACTCTGTTCTGTTTCTCTTCTCTTTCTTGTATTCCAGTTACACATATATTATACCTTTTAACATTGTCCCACAGTTCTTGTGTACCCTGTTTTGCCTTTTTAATTAATTTTTTCTCTTTGCATTTCAGTTTGAGATGTTTCTATTGACATTTCTTTCAGCTTACTGATTCTTGAATCAGCTGTATACAATGACATTTGAGGTAGATGTATAGCTATTATATAATACTATAATAAAGTAATATTGTAATATACTGTATGTAGGCAATCAAAGCCTTTTTTATTTCTGAGCAATTTTCCATTATATTAATGTAAATTATTTTTAATTATACTGAAGCATTTAATTCCAACCATTATTATTTTATCTAAACCTACTTTTGACACAGTCTAGGATTTAATGCTACAAAAATTAGCTAACCACTCAAGAACATATCACCTGGACATGAAAGAACACAGGTTCAAGTTTCTACATTTACGAGTTGGTTAAATCACTTACTATCTGTGAATTTTCATTTGATCATTTGGAAAATGAGAGTAATAACACCAGCCGTACATATTTCGTATTGTTGTCAGTGGTTCAAAGGGATATAGATTACAGTCCACAACATTCCCACTGACATATACATGGGAAGCAATTTCAGTGAAGAAAAGTCCATACATGCATCCTTTTTCTATCATCTTCATTAAAAAAATTAATAAATACACTAAATTCAAAAAACATTGCCATTAGTTCAATGTGAGAAATATTTCAGAAAAAAAAATGTTTTACAAACTTTTATTTTTTTATTAAACAAACACAATATTTATAATAAGTTATTAAATCATAGAATGTACCTTAACATTAAAAAATAATACACATTTTAACTCATATAACAATATAAAATTCTAATGTCCATCTCTGGAAAAAACAGTCACTGAATATATGTTTCTTAACTCAAAGAATGAATGAATGCATTAATTTGCCAAAGGTAGTATTTTTTTTTTTTAGCATTAATTTGAAATCTAAGTGATGGAAGATGCAGTATATATTATCAATACCATGCTTAATTTGTATGTATAAGTAGATTAATTCTTATATTTTGCCACATGGCCAGAAAACTTGAATAGTTCTCTACAAAATTTGTTTTTCTCTTCAGAATTAATCTAGACTATAACATAAATGATTTAGTAAAAAGTATGATGATAAAACTAGACCAATGATTCTATAATAATTTCAGCTTGCTAGGTTTATTTTTAAGTAAAAATAGCCCAAAGAACTTGTTTTCAGGTGAGCAGTAATTAATTGTGGTACTCACTTGAATCTCAGCCAATTTGAAACTATTGCTAAATCAAATAATACAAGAGGGTACATTTACTTAAAATTCAGTCTTTGTTCCATTGAGCTTTTAATACTATTATAAAAACATTTATATGTTCATTTATTTACATTTAAAATATTTTACATGGTGTTAGAGAAACAGGGATTCTAATAATAAGTATTTACTTTTCTCTAATGTTTGATTTCCTTCCAATGTAGAATTTTTGTTTTCAATTTATCTGGGTTTTTGAATATTTATGTGACCATTTAACTTTGCAGAGTCATCTAGTGTAGAAAGACTTTGGAGATAATCTGTAGAATTTATTTTGGAAATCTAGTAGAGAACTCGATAATTGAATATAAATATGTGGAGTTGTCTCAGTAAAATGACATAAGTCAGGTCTTTTCCCATTGAGAAATTCCTTTTTCTGAGGGGAAACCTGATCATTCTTAGAAAATGAACAAGACAAATGACTTTTTGCACACCACATAAACCTGATGATTTTGATTAAGTCCTTATCTTTTTACTAACAATCAGTGTAGCAACATCATTAGGATAGGTGTGATGAAATGCTAAATTTGATTGTTTGATTTCCTTCTCTTTTTCATCAAAAGGTTTACTACGTTAGCATATGACACCCAAGTGTTCATTATATTATTATCATTGAAAGTGATAGATATCTTACATAAAGTGCTTCACTATACATGAGGAAAGGTAAGTTTGATATACGTGTGTTTCTTTCAACTTGTGTATGTACCCAGGGGAACTTAGCATTATTCATATTTTATAAATCAGTAATACACTTGGATCATATAGTTGTAGACAAGATAATCTCTCCACCAAAAATATCATTTCTCATGGTACTATACATGTTTTACCTTTGAGAATAATACTCTTCAATGGAACTTGAAATTTTACTTTTTTTATATCAAGTTTTCCACTAGTATGTTTAATATTCAGTTTTGGAGGTCACAGCTTGTTCTAATAATGGGTAGAGTACTCTAGCATGTAATAAGTATTGAAAGTGTGTTAATGCTTTAAACAGAGTTACTTTCTTCCAGAAACCTTAATTTTGCCTCCAGCACTGAAATGAAGAGAAAGGTCAAGTAGCAATTCACACTATTATTTCTTGTCAATCACAGTAAAAAGAAAGCTAGAGAATTTATAGAATTTCATTAGCACAACTTATTCAGATGTAAGTTTCTTTTCTGACCTTTCTTCACATGGTAATTTTAATTTTGCTTTTGGAAGTAATTGAAAGATTTTTCTGTTTTAAATACATTTTTAACAATATTTTCCAAAAGCATTGATGCTTCTTTTACTGTTCCTACTTTATAAAGTACATTTGAAGTTACCATTGTCAATGAATGATCCTTTTAATTTGATCTCTATGCTTGTCTGTATAATTAACAAGGAAGCTTTCTCATACTCTAAAAATAAACAATGCTGTGCTTTTCCAACAGTTCTACAAGCTGATTTCTTTTTTAAATTAGATTTTAGATATACTCAAATTCCAGAAGGGGGAGGGTCATAGTAGGGAAGAACATTGCACTGAATGTTGCTGAATATTTGTATCATTGAATTAGTAGAGAAAGAGGAGCCATTTTTAAATTATTAGATTGTCTCAAAAATATAATATAATCATTTATAATTTCTGATGAGTCTTGAGAAGTGGGTCAGATAGAATATTTTTGGTGCTGATTTTCTAATCTTGTTCGCAATACACTAATTATCCTGCAGTACTGAGGGCATTCAGTGCTGGGACCTTTCCCAGGCTCCGAGCTCTACTCTGTCAATGTGTGTTGCCAGTCTCTTAGCCATTAACAGTGTCTTAAACAACAACTGCCAGCAACTGCAAACATCCGGCCTCTGGTGAAAGGTATAAAGGTCCAATTGATACAAACAAACTTCAGGATGCCTGGAATTGCCAGGACAATAGCAATTTCATTCTTTGAGTTTTAAAAAAAGATTTAATAGAAAGCAATAAATATAAAAAAGAAATTAGGAAAAAATAAAACACTTTCTGAGCTTATTTAATATTCCATTTCATTTTGACACAATTGCACAGATATACTTTTAGTGTAACTTTAAAAGAAATATGGTAATTATTTATGCATGTATTTAAAAACTTACAGTTATTTCTTTATCCATGCATCATTGAAGAAAATCTTGAAAATTTTGGCATGCTGCTTAATAAACAACCAAGTGGGTCTTACAGGAGACTTAAGATTTTGGTTTATTTGGTTTTTCCTGGTCAGAGGGCAGCTAAACAGTTAGGCAGCTTCTAAGTCGCTATGTGATTTAATGAATAAATAATTCTGGGTTTTACAACTGTGGCTTAATGCCCTTTTTGTATTACCCACTTAGAGTGTCTTCCTCTGTTTCCTAATCAGTTACAAACTCCCATTATCTCTGGATGCCTTCCTGCTATCATTACTTACATTACATCCCTAGTTGGAAATGGAAAGGAAAAAAAGTAAATAGTCTTTTTGATGACATCATTATCTCTGACAACACATTAAATCATAAAGTGTGACACATTACGATTTTTGAATAAACTATGAAAATGTTAGAAAGGACAGTCTTCACTTAGTACATACAGCTCCAGAATATGTAGTTTAAAAGTAAATATCCCGTTTCCACTATGCAAAACTTAAAAACAAAAGAATGAATTATGGTTTACACTAATTTTTTGTTTTAACTCTGGCAGTTGTAACTAAATAAAACATAGTACTACTCGACAATGAAATGGTATAATTAACTATGAAGCTGCTGAAAACTGCTCTTTGACTTTATGACCCATTTAACAAGAGTTTAATGTTAGTATATTAATGTACTGGGTGCCCAGTTGCTTGGATATGCATATGGAGACTGAAGCAATATAATCATCAGGAGAGGTGTCTTGCCAGCAAATAACCTATAGTTAGTTGATGTGAAGAGTCGGTTTAAATGGTTTGTTTCTTTTTCAAGAATGCCCAGAGGTTAACTTCCTTTCTGTTACATTTCTGATAGAAGCAGACCAAACAAAAACATAAAAACAAAAAAAGCCTGTAATCATCACATTATCTTAAGTATACTTCAAAAATTTGAATTTGAGACTCTGTTGTACTATTCTGAGATTTTGTTTGTTCATTTATTTGATTTAGTTAATGAAGATAGAGAGTACAATGAACTACTACAAAAATGTTCTCAAACCTAACACATTTCCAAAATAGTAATTCTAAAATACAGCTTTTTGATGACATGTAGTGATTACCGAAGAGGGAGAAGAGGTAGGTATAAACTAAATAAGCAACTATCTGTCTCTCTCAGACTTAGAGAGCGTTCCAAAACTAGAGAACAGGCCCAGAAGACAGAAAAATGAAAATAGAGCAAATGAAAATTGGGTGTATGTTGTTTGTAGAAGACATCTATCAAAGCATTTCAGCTTATTTTTGATGCTGATTGAAAACTTGGGGGGAAAAACTTAATGTGTGAATTTCAGTAACTGCTACAAGATTTGGCTACACTTCTCAAATTTAGAGAAGTGAGGTTGTATCCTTTTATTTTATCCAAAGGACATCTCAAGCACTCCATACTCCAATTTATCTATAAATAATTTCCTCCTAACAATTGTCCCACAGATCTTTTTTCATAAATAAGACCAAGAGTTTCTCTTGAATTCTATTTCCTTCTCTATACAGATTCATATGCCAACAGATGTCTCCTGTTCTTCATAAATGGATAATTTCTCTCTATGTTCATTTTAAACAAGCAAGAGAAAATTAAATAAATTAAATTATCTTGTATGTCACACTTTTAAATTTGGTGAATGTCAGGGGTCATTTGATGAATGATCAGGAATCAACAAATTATGATCCATACACCAATTTTAATGCACCACATGCTTTCATAAGTCCTGTAAGCTGATTTTTTGTTGTTCATTTTTAAATAAATTTTAAAAATAAAGAAAATGAAAGGAAGAGTTTTATGAAACATAAAATTTATTTAAAATTGAAATTTCAGTGTCCATAAAATTTTATTAGAACACAGGCATGACCATTTTTTTTACTGTATTAATGTAGGAATTCTTTTACACTACAAAAACAGAATTTAGTAGTTGTTTCAGAGACCGCATGCCTGCAAATACTAACGTATTTATTACCTGGCTCTTTTATGACCTTTCTGTTCCACAGAAAATTTTGTTGATCCCCAGTCTAGATGAAGATATTGTGAACATAGACATTAAAGTTACTGTTTATTGATTCATTCATTTATCCACTAATCACATATGTACTTACTTTCTTGTATGATGCCTACTAGAATATATTTTGCTAGATCCTAGAGCAACAGTTTTTTGAATGTATAGCAATATATAATTTATCCTTCCTGCCTTCAAATAAAAAAAATAAAAATACATGAGTGTTAAAAATCTTCTGAGAGTTAGAGTTCAACTAATAATAACAATACCACCTTCAACTTTGTAAAAAAAGTTTAATTGTTTAATGCAAATGTGTTATTACATATTTAATCTCATTTAATTCCCCCAGAATCTCAGTGAAGTAAACAAATCAAGCATCATGTCTGTTACACAAATGTAAACATTGACAAAAAAGTTGTGACTTTTCCAAGATCAAGCATCAGTGGTAACTTTGCAATGACAAAGTGATATACTTTCCAATATATTACAGTGATGATGGTCATAAATACCTTTACTATGAATATTTACTATGAATATATTTGCTACGAATATGTTATTTGAGTTAGACAGCAAAAGATGTTGCAGTTGTTTTCAATAGATATGTTAGGCAAGAGTTCATGGAAGAGGAAGAAGATTCCAGGAAGATGAAACAGCATTGAATGGAGGATCCAATATTTTTTAGAGAAGTGGTAATTAATACATTAGTATTTCTGAAGTGTAGAAATTAAATATCAGGGTTTGCAAAATGGTGACAGCTTCAATAACAAGTCTATATTTGATTATTAGGATTTTTAATAGAAAATTTGGAATTAAATTATTTTAGATATTGAATGCAATCTCCAATTTAGATAAAACCTTAATCACATTGGGACACTGGGTCAAGGCATATGTATTTGCTGACTGTGAGAAGGGTAAATATGTAAGCTCTGGGTACCCCTCCTTCTGCTGAAATAGAAGACAGGAGCATGACCTATGACCGGGGACCTGGGGGAAGCCCTGGGCAGTCCTCTCACCACCGAAACAGAAGACAGCAGCCCATCACAAACACCGCTTCTGCACAGGTGGTCCACCACAGCCACCACCACAGCTACTGGTGCTGCAAGGATAGCTAACCACCATAGTAGCAGCCCGCACTCCCCTGCTGTCAGCCTGCCTCATGCTTGACCACACTGACACAAGGAGAGTCACTAACGGAGCCTGAAAGAGGAAGAGGAGGAAGTCTTTCTCCTCAAAGCCCACTACAGAGTAATAGAAGAAGCAACTGCTTTACCAGATGACCAGATATCAACACAGAAATACTTGAAATACAAATAAACAGGAAAATATGACACCATGAAAGGAATATAGTAATCGTCAAATACCAGACCCTATGGAGCATGGAACCCTTGAAATGACTGAAAAGTTATTCTGAGCAACAATCTTAAGGAAACTCAAAGAGATAAGAGAAAACTCAGAGAACAATTAAACAAGAAAAAATACCCCACTCAAAAAGTACAGACTGACTGATTGGATTAAAATCTAGACCCAAGTATGTGCTATCTTCCAGAGACTCACTTCACTTGTAAAGACACACAGACTAACAGTGGAGAGATAGAAAAAGACATACTATTCAAATGGACCAAAACCAGGCAGAGGTAGCTATTCTGCTATTATGTAAAATAGACTTTAAACCAAAAACCATAAAAAGAGACAATTAAGGACACATACAATGTTAAAAGGATCTATCCAGAAAGAAGTCATAACAATTATTAATTGTGTGCACCCAACACTGGAGCACCCAGATGTATAAAGCAAATACTGTTAGACCTAAAGAAAGAGATAGACCCCAATACGATAATAGTGGTGGACTTGAAAAATCCTATCTCAGCATTGGACAGACCATCTAGGCAACAAATCAGCAGAGAAACACTTTAGACTGATTGGATCTGGCAGATATCTATAGAGCATTTCATCCAATTACAGAATATACATTCTTCTCATCAGCACATGGTATATTATCCAGGATAGACCACATATAAGGTCACAAATCATGTCTCAGCAAATTTTAAAAAATCAAAATCATTTCAAGTTCTTTTCAGATCACAATGGATTAAAACTGGAAATCAATAATAAGCAAAACTCTGGAAACTAAACAAATAAATGCAAATTAAACAACATGCTTATGAATGACCTATGCGTCCAAGAAAAAAATTAAACAGGAAATAAAAAAAAATTTTGAAACTAAGAAAAATAAACACATCATATCAAAACCTGTGGGACACTGCAAAAGTTGTAGTAAGAGGGAAATTTATTGCAATAAACATTTATATAAAAAAATAGAAAGATTTTAAATAAATAACCTAACATTACACCTCAAACAACTAGAAAAACAAGAACAACCCAGTCCCAAAAGTAGTAGACAGAAAGAAATAATTAAGATCAGAGCAGAACTAAATGAAATAGAAACCCCCCAAAATGATACAAAAGATCAATAAAACAAAAAGTTGTAGTAGACAGAAAGAAATAATTAAGATCAGAGCAGAACTAAATGAAATAGAAACCCCCAAAAATGATACAAAAGATCAATAAAACAAAAAGTTGTTTTTTTTTTTTTTGAGGAGATAAACAAAATAGATATACTATTAGCTAAGATAATCAAAAAAAGAAGTGAGAAGACACAAATAACAAAAATTAGCAATAAAAAAGGAGACATTACAACTAATACCACAGTAGTAGAAATAGTAGAGACTATTATAAACAACTATGTGCTGACAAATTTGAAAACCTGGAGGAAACAGAAAAATTTCTGGACATTTACAAATAACCACGATTGAACCAAGAAGAAATAAAAAAACTGAGCAGACCAATAACAGGCAATGAGATTGAAGCAGTAATCAGCAGTCTCCCAACAACAAAAAACCCAGGATCATCTGACTTCACAGATGAATTCTACCAAACCTTAAAGAGGAATTAACACAAATTCTTTTTGAACTATTCCAAAAAGTTGAAAAAGGGCCACTCTCCCAAACTCATTCTATGAGGCCAGCATCGCCCTGAGACTGAAACCAGGCAAAGATACAGCAATAAGAACAGAAAACCACTACAGGCCAATATCTCTGATGAACACAGATGAAAAAATCCTCAACTGGGCTGGCCGGTTGGCTCTGTTGTAAGTTAGAGCACAGCCCTGAAACACAAAGGTCAAAGGTTCTGATCTTTGTACCAGCCAGTGGCCAAAAAAGGTATAAAAACAGTATCTACCTGATTAGGTTGTTGTGAAGATTTAAGGTGGAAATAAAATAAATTATTTAAAAAAAATCTTCAACAAAATATTAGCAATTAGAATACAGCAATACGTTATTAAAATTATACACTGTGACCAAGTGGGATTCATCCCAGGAAGGCAAGGATTGTTCAATGTACACAAATCAATAAACACATAGCCTTTACAGGTGCCTAAAGAAAACTAAAAAATAAACATAACACATACAAAAATTCTGTCATAAATTTGTAAGGCAACATAACACTAGCCATATTTTCTGAATACAAGATTATAAACTTAGATATTAACAAAATTAAATCAGTTAGAAATTTTAACATATACTTAAATAATTCTTGCATTAAAGAGGAAGTAAAAAGTATAATTAGACTATGTAGAAAGTAAATGTTTGTATATATTTATAAACAGGAACATGTAATTATAAACATATGTTGCATGTGATATATATAGGAAACATATTAGATATAATATAAAATAATCAGGTATATAATATTTTGCGATGCTTTCAGAATGCTGTCATACTTCTACTCATAGCTATAAATGCTCCCAAATTAAGCTAGAGACATTGAAAATGTGTAAACTAAGTATTCAATAGATATGCCGGAAAAGAACAAAACGATACTAAATACAGCTACCTGGTTAGCTCAGTTGGTTAGAGCGCAGTGTTAGTAGCACCAATGTCAAAGGTTCAGATCCCTGTACTGGACAGCTGCCACAAAAAGAAACAGCAACAACAACAAAAATACTAAATGGTGATAAAACAATAGCCGTTTCTTTGCAAAAATAAGTTGAAGGTCAAATTAGACAAAATAAAAAGATAAAAAATTCTATCTATAAAATCATAATCATAGGTTCTGAAAAAAATTAAATATAAATAATATTAATTACAATTCTAGTATTTTACTAGAAAATTTCACCCTCCTCACCATTACATAAGATAACAAAATTACTAAGACCGAACGACAAGGAAGTTAAGAAACTTAAACTTTCCATTAAACATAAAGAAATGATGCATAGGTCAATACTACTACTTATCACCTAATTTTCCAATAAATAGGTAATTACCATACAAAAATTGTAATATTATTCTTATATCTTACTACTCACAAAGAATAGTAAACTTAGAAAACTGATCAATTTTACAGCATTGCAGTTACAATATGAGTAAATACTTGTTTGAAAGTTGAAGTTATTACATTTTATTCAGGCTAATCAACAACAATAACAAAATCTCCAACCACTAGAAATTTGAGGTGCTGTCGTGAGTTATTAAAGAGAAAAAAAGTAATATCAGGAATTTCCCATTTATTCTCTTTCCACTGTTAGTGAAATTCCATGAAATAGGTTTTCAAAAGCAAAGTACACTGTAGAAAACCATTGTCAAGGGCTGTGCAGTTCCCCTGATAAATTACTAGTGAGATTAAACTCATCAGGTAAAATGAAGTCAATTGTATCCAACAGAGATTTGCAGCTGTTCACACATCTGGAAAACCCTGAGGGAGAATTGGCCTTATTTCAACTTTGTGGTAATTGCACTACCTGTCTCTTCAAAAAGGTCATGTTGAAATGACCTTATACAGTGTCAATTTAAGGCAGCTTAACTTTCACTTGATAGTCATCTTTCATTGAAATTTATATTAACAGTCCTCTAAGAATTCAATATTTATCAGGCAGTGTACAGAAAATCCAACTACTCTGTGTTTTCCTTGCTGAAATAAAAGCCAGCATTCCATGTTTCAAACAGTAATTAATTATAAACATACGCCAGAGAACATTTCCTGATATAACTCTATTATAATAAAATGCAAAGATAAATGGAACATATTTATATGGATATAAAATAACTGGTAAATTTTGAAAGCTTTCAATTTTTTTTAATATATATGAATATCTTTGAAAAGCAGGAAAATTTTCTTGGTTGTCATCAGGCACCTTTTGCCTGCCTCTTCCATTATTAAACCATCTTAAGTCTCTTCTCATATGCCCATATACTAACCACTGTGCAATCCAGCTGTTGTCCATGCCTACATTTAATACATAAAACATCTTTACTACATTAGGTTTGTACCCATTGCAAATAGACTAGACACAGTGAGCAAGTAATTGCTATCAAGTCGTTGCTAACTTTAAAATTATCCCCAATCTGATGCTAGGTTTGTACTTTGCCACCCATCATTTTTTTTTTTTTTTTTTTGGGGTTTAAGCAGTAATGCATTTTAAATTGACACTGTTTTTAGACTTATTTTACTTTTGTAATTAGAATCTGGACAGATGTACTTCTCTCTAGGATTCATTGTGTGTTTCAACAGGATACATTCTGAATTTCTCTCCCTTGTTTTGAGTGATGCAGACTTACTTGAGAAACTATATCTTGACCTGTCTTCTGCACTCTAATCTCTCTTTCCAAAAAAAAAAAAAAATTAATTATTATGTTAATTACTAGAGATATGACAAGATAAAGCCTCTGGACTGGAAGTCAGGTGCCCCACTACTTAGTCTAAGTTTTACCTATTTATGTAACATAAGGATTTTCCAAATCTTAATTTCTTTAGTAAATAGAGGAGGGTAATCTCCCTGTTTTTTTGTTTTGTTTTGTTTTTTAAAATTAAAGATTAGTATTTTGGGAGATTTTAAGGCCCCAAAAGTCTTTAAGACTTTAGGAATCAAAGAAATAAGCTATAATTCTGTAATGTTTAGTAGGAACATTTGTCTTGAACTAAAACCCTTCAAATCTCATTGTTTAACTAGCTGCATATTCAACCTACGCATAAATGTAACTTGAGGAAATGTTTAATACAGACTTATCTCAATGCAGTAGTTCAAGTTACATAATCAATGTAATGAGAAAAAAAAATTCACTGGGTGCCATGCTTATACAGTGCCAACTAAAGTAAATGGTGAAGTTTACCCAATTTAATCAGATGTGTTTTTTAAATGTTAACAACTTTGGTTTTCATGAACTTAGCACAAATCCCTTTGCATAGCACACAAAAAAAGGAGAGTGCATTATACAGTTGTTAAACTAAAATAAATTATATATTCGAGTTATAATTTATTGCCCCAATGTAATAAAAAGAGAAAGCATTTTCCCTAATGCTTTTTTGTCACTCAAATAGCAAGTTTTTCAAAATCAAAATATATGTACATTTATCTTACATGGTATTTGACAACAGGAAAATTAAGAATTAGACAGATCATTTTCTGAATTAGATTGCAAAATTAAATCACAGCAAGTTAAACTAAATATTTACTATGCACAAGAAGTTGTAGAATACTGAAAAAATAGGTACAGCTATCTTTTTACAGGCTGTTCTTTTTTTGTTCATCATATTTGATAAAAGAAATATTTAGGTTAGATAGGTTACTTTTCCAAAAGAAAAAGGTGTTCAAATCTTATTTCTAGGAACACCAAGGATCGTGGTTCTAGTGAACGAAAATCCTTAGTCAACATCCTGGGAAAGGTTTACAATATTTTTCCTTCAGAAATCCCTTAATGTATATAGAGCAAAGTACTGTGATTTTATAAAAGCATTTAGGCCTAACAGCCATGCTTTCTGAATATTTACTAAATACAAAAGAAGTAAGCTGCAGTTCCTTTTAAATGTAGGTTATTACTTTAGTCCAACCCATTAAGTTTTCTAAACTAGGGTTTGTGGTATTTGGCATCAATTCTTCTGTTCTTTTGATACGTACCTAAACAGGATGTCCTTGCAAATTAAATGAGAAATAGCTCTGGAAGTTTTCCTCCCTCAGGAATAAGCATTAAGATTGGCAGATGGCTTAAGTGGAAATACACAGGAATGCACTTTAAGCAGCATTAGAAAGTGTTCCAGCAGATATTACTGAGGTTAATTCACAAAGGCCCATCTCACTTCCTTCTGGACTGAAATGTTTTAATGGCCTCAAACTGAAGAGGCTTAATTTATTTTGTCTAAACTGTTCCAAGTCAGCCTCAGTGAGGAGATCTTAAATGTAACTAGTATAATAAAAATTATGACTGATCTCTTACCACGGAAATTTTATTTCTTGATATTGAGGAAAAAAGAAATACCCAAATTCAAACATAGTTTCTAAATCTTGAAGTGCTCACAGACTGTCATTCTGCACGCCATTTAAATTCTTGAACCTTACTGTTTTTTCTTTTTCCATTTCCCCGTTTAGGCACACAAAGTTAAATTAACATGCCAAGAATTTCATTATACTCTTATGATTAAGTGTTCATAACTTTATGAAAAATTTTAGTGCTCAGTAGTAATGTTATACAACCCTTTGAAACATTTTAACTTACGATCCAGGTTAAAGATCTCGCATATTAGAAATAATTAGGAAAAAAATACATGAATATGAGAATTGGAAAAATACTAATATTTTAAAGTAATATCCCACTTTTATTTCATTAAATATTTCATAAGTAAGAGGTATTCTGGTAGACTGTAATTATTTTTGTATTGATATTTCTAAAAATATGAACATAATGCATTTAATGAATAGAAAAAGTCCTAGAAAGTAACTCAAATGGGGAAAACGTGGAATTGTCCAGCACAGTCCAACAGGAGCATTTTTAGTGACATAAATTGAGCTTTCCCATGCTCATAATACCAACTATGTCAAGCATAGTTAAATGCACAGAGAAAATATCCAGAGGATATGCAGAACTTTTTAACTTATGGTACTAGCTCCTTGCTTGTTCAGTCCTCTGGCTTATCTGAACAGTTAAAAATTAGCAAGGTGGCTGTCCACATTTTATTCCTCATCATGACAGCATACATGTTTAGTTAAAATGAAAGTCAAAGAATGAAGAACAATTTTAAAAAGATATTGATAGTTCAGAGATCTAACTTCTAGGATTTGTTCTTCCTTGTACAACCCAAATTATATTACACAATTTTTTTTTAATCTCTCTGACCTTCTATCCATGGCTATCCTGAAAATGTGTGTACTTGCTTCCCTACTATTTCAACTTTAATTGTAACAGAATTGAGTAGAATCCAGCTAATGAATAAGCCCTGAGGGGTTACTTATTACTATTCACATATGACAAGTTTGCGGAATTCAGTGTTTCAGTGTTGAATTTACAGTGGAATTCAATATTTGTAAATATTTAATGTTGCCAATTTAGTAAGTGATGAAAAGTTATAAATTTAAAAAGTATGCCTTGACCTAGTCCTTACAACACAATTTATAATATATAACTAAACTAAGTGAATTATTTTTTTTTTTAAGTTTTAAAACTTGTACTTCTAATGTGAAAACAATTCAGGTGAAAAATACTATTTGGCTTGAAATAGGTTATGAATGATTTCTCAGTCCCGAACTCCCTCAATTTCCCTCCATTTTCTACACCTGCACCTCTTTATCTCTATTTCCCTCCGTTTCATTTCTTCACACCTTGAGAGTTGGCTTTAATGTTTAATATGTTTACACAAATATTCTCTATGAAATCATGAGTAATCTCTCCACTGTCATATCTAATGACATCTTTCTGGTCATTATTCCATTCTACTACTCCGTAATATCTTTTTTTTTTTTTTGTCTTTTTTGTCTTTTTTCATGTCCGGCAACGGATCACAACCCTCAGTGTTGTGCCCGTACCGGACCGGGACCGGCAACGGGATCGCAACCCTCGGCGCTGCAACCGCACCTCGCTCAGCCAGTGAGCGGAACCGGTCCGTATGTGGGATCCAAACTCTCGGCGGGAGCGCCACCATGCTCCCAAGTGGCGCACTGTAGCAGTGCGCCACCAGGCTGGCCCTACTCCGTAATATCTTATAATCCTTACTCTTTCTTTCTTCTGGAAGCTTTTTCAAACTTGTTCTTTATACTAGTACTTTCCCTTATACTGTTCTTTGTCCATATCTTCTAATCTCATTCATTGACTTCTCTTTTCTTATAAACTACTTCAGTGATAGAGTTTATTAAAGTCTTTCCCTTGGGCCTCTTCCTTCCCTTGAGACACTCTCCTTGTTTAAAGATATCTCCTCCAAATGCATCACCTACCACCTTCTCTAAGAAACATCTAAACCCATTTACTAATTACTAAAACATGTACTGATGTCTGATACATATGCAAGACTTCAATATATCATAAGAAAAAAATGCATAAAAATAGTAGTAAATATACTGGAGTTAGAAATGAGACTGAAAAACACATATAAAATACGATGTGATAATTATTTACAGAGTACAAAAAGTTATGGAAAGAAGAAAAAAATGTTTATTTTGGCACAAAAAAGGACTAGGCTAATAGAGAAGGGAAAAGTTGCTAAGAATTTACTAGGTCACAAATCAGGAGGACAGTGCAAGCAGAACAACAACTTGTATAAAATGATAGAGATATGAAAGAACTCGGCATGTTCAGAATTAGGAATAATTCCACATGATGTAACTTCAGTTGTGTATGAGACATTAGAAAGAGGTTGGGCAGAAGGCAAATAGGACCAGTTGTGAAGAGTCCCATTTAGAGGTGGGCCAGAAATACGGGAGAGCTCTAGTAAGTCTGCCATAGAATATATTATTGGATCAATTATTTACTAACAATAAAATAGCCCTGAAATTCAAAATACTAATTATCCCTTTAAAAATAGGGTAGCTGAAACAGCAACCATCAAAACTTCTTGACTTTAGAGTCAGAATCAGAAAAAAAAAAAAAAAAATGAAATCTATCTTTACATTTGATTTAGCTACGGGATTTCATGGCTTCTCTCTGAACCTTTATTTCTTAATCCTAAAGAGGAGGTTGATGCTAGTTACTTGGTAGAATTCTTGTGAGAATCAAAAATAATATGTACACAGCATTAAGCACCTAACACATACAAGGCGGAACTTTGTTCTGCAATGAATGTAGGTAAAAAGCTCTCTGGGACCTTGACAGAGTCTAAACAAATCTTTAGTAGGAGGACTGAATGTAGGTAAAAAGCTCTCTGGGACCTTGACAGAGTCTAAACAAATCTTTAGTAGGAGGAGCTGGACCTAACACATACAAGGCGGAACTTTGTTCTGCAATGAATGTAGGTAAAAAGCTCTCTGGGACCTTGACAGAGTCTAAACAAATCTTTAGTAGGAGGACTTCAAGCTCCCCAGAAGAGATTAGGCAGTTTCTGGTCCTTCTATTCCTGTTTCTTCAGCAAAGTTTAATATATTCATATGATCTTTTTGACTTCAGCTTCAAGAAGAAATAAAAATTCAAAATGATTGTAAGAGTATTTATGAGTTAGATGTGCTAATTATATGGAGGTCATAATTCAACCTACACTTTTTTTTCTAAAATGAGTATTTTCATCCTTTTCAGAGATGTTTTTAGTAGCGTTCTTCATAAGTTTAGACAAATTCAATTAAAGTTATCAATGTGCTCTTTCAGGAAGAAATTCTGTAACTGGAAAAAATGCATTTTTCCAAAGTATATACTCAGAATTTAGCACTTTGGACTATGGTTGGTGTCATGAGAAAAATATACAACAACATATTCCAGGGTCTAATGAATTTGGAAATACTGGCTTAAAATTAAAGGGCATTGTTACTGCACAGTCTTCAATATACTAATAAGTATAATTAATCTCAAGGATTCCTTAATGCTGTACATTAGTGTGAAAAATTCACTAATACTCTCTATACTAATGTTTATGAAATTTCCCATGCTAATCTGGCAAGGGACACTTTGAGAGCATCTCTCATGGGTACTAGTGTTCCCTATGTCACTAGTTAGGAAACTGCAAGTTGGATGTGTGTGATACAAGTGACTCCCTCTGCAACTATTCACTTTTTAAAATATGTCAAAGACAGCTACACACATGCCCTATTATCTTATTCATTCTTGGCTGAATAAACATGGAACATGACACATGAAACCTGTCTGAGCCTAAGCTGCTCTAAGTACTCCCCTTCTCAGAAAAAGTAAAATAAAATATTTGTCTGTGTTTCATGTCTGTTCCTCTTTACTTTTTATTATCTTTTGCTATAATTATGAGTTATGATATATATTGAAAGAACATATAGAATAATGTAAGCCATTTAACAAAACCCAGATTCATCACACATTAATTTTTTGTCATGTTATTACATTTTTTTGTAAATCAGTCAATTATTGAAACAAGGTCACCCAACTGGCTTAACCCCAAGAAGCCCACAGATGTCTCATGCCAACGTATGTATTCTGTGAAGTTGGTATACATTTTTCTCAGTAAAGTTCTTATATATTTTCTACATAATTATTGATACCAAGATAAAAAATGGAATATAAAAGCTACTTTAAAAGGTTTGTGGAAGAATATAATTAAAATAGGAATCTTTCCATGAATTTTTTGAAGTACCCTTGCATGAAAACAAATGATAAATAAATCGTATAGTATTTTAACACTTACAGTGATTTTGAAATTTATATCAATGGTATTATTATACTGTATCTATTTAGTGCTCTTTTCTTATCAGTCATTGACTTTTTGAGAACTTCCTGTGCAGATATATTCCGCAATAATTCAGACATATAAATTTCAATAGCATATTCTATGGCATGAATATATCCTAATTAATCTCCTAATTTCAATATATCTACAGATAGGTTTTTATTTACCTTTTCTAATTAATTTAATAATTTTGCTTGGGACATACTTATATTCTTTTACTTGTGCCACTGTCTTAGAATTTGTCTAGGAACTTAGAACTGCATTGACTGCATCAGTTAATTTGGGAAGTATTGCCATCTGTTTTGGTACTGAGTCTTCTTATCTCTAAGCGCAGCACATTTCTCTTTTAAGTCCTTCTAAAATTTTAATATTTCTGTTTAATTCTTTTTTATGTATTTTGGCAGTATTTTTCTCTTTTAAAAATTGCATCTATTATTCTGTTATTCTTGTATAGGACACAAATAATTTTTGTATTGATCTTGTACACAGCAGTCTTATTGAACTTTAATACTGTGTTTATAGATTCTTTAAGAAGGTGTGTGTAGGGATTCTTTAAGAAGGCAATTGCTATTGTTTCTGAACAATGACAGTGGATTTTCTGCTTTTTTAGTACTAATGCCATCAATTTGATCTTTTCCCTTCACTTAGTATCTAAATCAGTCCCCCAGGACAATGTCAGTGATAATAATATCCAAGTCTTATCGTTTTTTTTTTTAAAGAAATTCTTCTACATTATCAGTATATAGCTTGCTACAGATATTCAGTGAATAAGATGTATCATATTTACAAAGCAAAGAAGTTCTCTTCCAATACTAATTTCATCAGCTTTATCATGTTCTATGGAAAAGATTTATTGATTAACAAAGCAAGGGCCTTTCTTTCTACTACCACTTTATTTTATGACATATTTTTCCATATCTATTGAGATAACAGTTTTGGTTCCATTTGTTTTCACTATTTGATGAAATATATCGACTGACTCTAACAATATCTCATTATTTCATTCTTGCTTTCCTTTCTTGACTTTTATTTCATTATTTTTAAATTTTTTTTTCTCTACTGGTTGGCAATCATGCATTCTGTATCTATTTCTTTAGTTACCCTTGAAATTTTAATGTGCATATTTGGCTCAATAGTCTAAAGTTAAAAAAAAAATATTTATCTTTCATCTAACAAAATAAGCCTATATTATTTTACTCTATTACCTCCCCTTTGCCATATTCAATTTTTCTTTTTTTTTTTTTACTAACTCCACCTTGTTTTAATGCTTCTCAAATTACTTTATGTAGTCAATGTAATTAGATTAACAACATTTTCCAGTTTCTTTGCTTGTTTTAATTTTCTTCTATTTTTGATTCAAATTTTGTTTAGTGGCTATGACACTGAGAATTTACTAGTGGCAAATTTCCTCAGTAAATATCTGAAAAATAAAACTATAATTTGCCTTTGCTTTTTAATTGTACATTGGTTGGACACAGAAATCTAGGCAGTCATATTTCCTCAGTACTTTTCAGATACTATCTTATCTTACTGGATTTGGGTGTCTATTTTTTTGTTAATCTAATTGTTAATCTTTTGTGGGCAACCTCTTTTCCTCTTTTTCTTTGCTTAATGTGTGATCTACCGCTCCACTATGATGTGCTTTGTGTGGATGCAAATTTTAAAATTTGCTGACTACTAAAGACCATCATATTACTAAAAATCTAACTTAAGTAAAATGCTAATATTTATCTCTAAATCTGTAAACACCTTAAGCCCCATACCACAAGCCTTACCCATACTATTGAATGTTACTTCACTCATGCAAATGCACGTATAGAAAGAAAAAAAAAAATCCAAGGGCTATGCTTGATTGGTCCTATCAGCCAGAAAGCCTCCATTCCTGTTACCCATCTTTCATACAGTAGCCAGAGTGACCTGTCTAATGTCTAGTTCAGAATATGCTTTTCCTATAATTAATACCCTCAATAGCTTTTCAACAATACTTAAACACATATTTATTTCTATGGCTTACAATACCTTACAGGATTTTCATTCATCTCTCTTTTTTATTCTTTATGCTTCTCTCAGAATAGCCAATTGCATTTTTATCTCAAGGCCTTTACAGCATCTCTTCGTTTGATCCAGAATATTATTTACATACGTGACTAGTACTTATTCACATCTCAATCCAAACTGCAACTGCCTCAGAGGGCCAGTTCCTAGAACAATTTCACCCCCAAATGTCATTCTTTAACTCTGTTACTTGTTTATTTATTATGTGTTTATTTTCTGAATTATACCAATGCTTGAACTTCAGCTTAAATAATTGAATACTACACTACCTGACTATTTTACTTCTGTATCTTCAATTCTTCTCAGTGCTAGATATAGAGAGGCAAATATTCGGGGACTACTTGACTTCTCTACTCGCATGTCTATAACAGAACACATGCTTCTTTCTATTCCAACTTGTATTCCCTCTTAGTATTTCTGCATTTAAGTGAGGGACACCCTTACTGTGGGTTTGTAAAGTTAAAATCTATGAGTCACCTTACATTTTCTTTTCAGACCAATCTATTTGCCAAATTTTGATTTTTTCTATAAAATATATGCCAGTACAATCTACATATCCGTGTGAACTGCAATCCATACTGAACTATACTGTTCCAGGTCAGTATTCATGTTTTGTTTGTTTGGGTGCAAAAGCCCCTTTTGGTAGATTTATTATTATTATTTAGAAATAGTTTCTGCCCCTCTCCAGAGAAGTCTTATTTTTCTTCATTCTGATGGCTCTGGATTCCAGTAAGATTCACTAAGAATCAGAAACTCCAAGGATCAGTATAGCCCTTCCTCCGTCATGAGACCAGAAATTTTCATTTGGAGGCTGTGACTTCATCTGCCTTGTTGTGGGTTGAAGAAGATGTGAAGCACAACTTTAACCTACAATGCACATAAGACATGGTTGTAAAACTCCAAGGATCATCTATTTGGTTTATTATTGCAGTGACCTATAGATAAAATAACTAAGTAAAAGTAACCAAGATATATTACTACAGGTGTCACAACTTTTGTGAAAATTAACAAAGGAAGCATTGTGACCTAAAAATCATATAAATGATAAATATTAGGAAACAAAAAAGCCTGTGTTTGACTTATGACTCTTAAAGTTACTTGTCAAGTTATAGCTATTATGCTTAATTTCCTCAGACAAAACCTAATTTTAAGATACTGTGTTATATCATGAAATATCTCAATGACAATTATTAGAGTATAAAGATATTATTATTTGCCCTTGTTTCTGAAGAACTGGAAGAGTCCTTCTACGTAGTGAATGTTCCACTCATATGCATAAATGAAAGAAAGATAAACTGAAGGAAAGAATGAATGAATGAACATATGCATGTAACAAAGTAAACTGAAGAAATGTATTCCAATATCATATGCATAAAATAATTAATAGATACTGTTAAAAGACAATTATAATTGTATCCAAAACCAGTATTAAAACTGATTCTTTCATTTGTTTGGCATGACAGAAGATGTGCCTCGTACGCTTTGCTTCCAAAACAT
>NW_007732142.1:119396-120430 GCF_000696425.1 Galeopterus variegatus
AATTCCACCATTTGAGAAGCATCCCTTGTTCTCAAGCATAGCACTTTGGTATGGCTTTCTGTAAATATGAAACTTCTTTTGAATGACACTATGTAATTCCCAGCTATTAAAGAATGGATTATTATATTATTCATTTAGCATTTATGACATGTCCAATATAAACAAGATCTGGAGTTGGATAACTGAACTACAAAAGATATAAACCCTCGTTTTAATGAACTCTCAGTTGGCTGAGCAGTGATATTTTCCTACATTAGAGAGGAGAAATGAAATGACAGGATTCTTGAAAGCAAGCAAGCATGCAAACAAAAAAGAATGAGAAAAAAATTCTAAGAGGCTATAAGTACGTTATGCTGAAAATTAAGAAAATTGGGAAGAAGGAGATTTCAAAACAGAAAGTCATATTTATGATTTCAGGTAGTTAAATACAGACACTTCAATGTGATACAAAGTAACTGTTTTTTAATAAACAAAACTTTTCTCTACTACGATAATGATTTATCCCACATCTACTCAATCACGTGCTGTACTATGCGCTTTATTAAAAAATAAATTGAGACTCAGAGCCATTGGTAAATTGACCCCAATCTACACAGTTCCTAAGTGGCTAGTCAGTCTGGTCTAAAACCATACATTTTCTCTACCCTAGGATTTTGCTCTATAAATTCAGACACAGTTGATTCAGTGATTAAAGCACTGTTAACTTTAACCTCTATATTATTAGCAATCCTCATGTTTCAGAGGTCCATAAAGTTGGAGTAACTTAGTACTGGTAAAGCATTCATTTTTACCAAAGAGTGATGCTTATCTTTTGGAGATCAGAGACAAAAGGAAGGCTCTAATGTCCAGTTCCAAATTTCTTAAAAAAAAAAAAAAAACCCCAAAAAACCACTTATCTAGCTTCTCCCCACATTTGCATTCATTATTTCCCTGCCTCTCTTACTTATAACTAATTCTTTAGTTTATGAGAACCTTCAGTTGTTTGTTCAAGCTTAAAATATAAATTCTGTACTCTCTTCTATTCTTCAAAGCTT
>NW_007732142.1:120683-122698 GCF_000696425.1 Galeopterus variegatus
ATAATGCAGTGGAACAATTGCATTCCCACACAGGAAGCAGAAGTCTGGCCTTTTAAAAAAAATCAATACTCTGCTCTTTGTAATATAGTTAGAGGTAGAGTGTTCAGTAAAAGAGAAGGGAGAGAGAAAGAGAGAGTTTGATTGTTACACAAAACTTGAGAGAATCAGACACTTCCCTAAAATAGTAATTCTGTATACCTGCTTCACTAAGTAAAATTTTGCAACTTAGATTATTATAAAAGATTAGAAAATACAGGCAGATGTAATTCTCATGAGAAAATGGTGCCAAAATACTATGTCCTTTTGTGAAATTTCCTTCCTTTTTTTATCTTTCTTCCTCCATCTGTCTTATTTTCTTCTTTTTCTCTTTCTTACTTTCTCCTTTTCCTTATTTCTTGCTTTCTCTTTTTTTATTCTTTCTCTTTCTTTTTTTCATGCTTTCTTTCTTTCTTTCTTTCTTTCTTTCTTTCTTTCATGTTTCTATATTTTGCTTCATTTAAAAAACATTTTTTTAGCCATCAATGGAATTGTTTCAAGGTCATGGCTGTCAGCCTCTGATATTCTCAATGAAAGTGGGGTCAGTAAGAAATACATGTTTGGAGAGGAAGAGCAGGAATTCTCTGGGTTTGTGAAGAAGCAAACTCTTCTTCCATCTGGATGTGAGCAGGATCCTTAGGGAGCAGCAGACAGGAAAGAGACCTGCAGTACAAATTCCTCAGTGCTCCAATATCTGTCACTCCATGGCCAAGGGTTCTCACACCTGGGTGCTGAACCTATATTCTGGTTCTAATTAGATCAAAAACTTTGCCATGTATTATTTTCAGAAGCAGAAGTTAGGTGTAAATGTTAACAGCTGGAAAAGAAGAAAAATGAGCTTTAGAGTATGCTGTTACACTTTACTTTGCTGATATTTTTAATTAAGTTGGCAAAATCAAAAGGTTTATTTCAGATTTTCAAGAGGCATTACTCTCAGAGACTCACTTGTTTACTATTTTTTTTAACTTTTATTATCACATTATAGATATAGAAAATACATTGCATTTTACATATTGATGAGTAATAAGGCACTTAAAAGAATCCCTGTTCTCTATTTCCATAGAAGAAACTTATGCAAAATACATATTTCTTTGTATTTAGATATACAGGAAGTTCTTGACCTGCTGTGTTCACCAGTTACCATGAACAGAGCTGTCTAAAGAAACACCAGCAGTTAAATCATCAAATACTCTCAAGTAAGTCAAAGTGAAATAAATCCCCCAGACTTTTAAAAAATTAACACTCTGTGGACTATTTTGAAAAGCTATATTTAAAAATATTATAACATGTTTATGGGGCTCTGACGTCTTTATTCATATATATTTATTCATATATTTATATATGAATAAAATGCCACATGTGCCAACAGCACTGACATAGAAAGTGTGTCTGTGTGTAAACATAAAAGGGAAAAGTTCACGGAAAGATTTGCATCATCTTTCAATTCTATTTTTCCACGAACTTTTGGAAGAACCCTCGCATAATATGGCTACTATAACAATTACCTGTTTGCTTGAACTAGACATAAAACAAGCAATAACTCAAATACAGAAAAGTAGGGGAGAGGAGTCACTTCTGGTGGTCACAAAAAAAAAAAAATGACAAAAACCTTTTGGACCTGAGTCTGGGGAGTGTTTAATCATAAACACAGAGATAACCAAGAGTAGAAGTCTTTGAGGTGACCTGACTCAGATCCTGGCAACGCAAAATATAGATAATCTAGAGCCAAACATTACCACATTAAAGTTTGGTACAGTTTACCTCTCCTCTCTTTTCATTTTCTGCACTCACCCAAGAATCCCTACGTCTTTTTGTAACTGGTTATATTTATCATTATGGGGGTAGATGGGCCACATTTATGAGACCTTTGGGATTTCTGCCTGGCCCTCAGTTATTGTACATTTGCTTAAAACTGCTTTCAATGGGCCAGAAAGTGTTCAGGAGCAAACTAACTAGAAAAATAGCTGTTAGCTTCACAT
>NW_007732142.1:122722-124092 GCF_000696425.1 Galeopterus variegatus
TCAATGGGCCAGAAAGTGTTCAGGAGCAAACTAACTAGAAAAATAGCTGTTAGCTTCACATCTCTTAGTTAATGAAAATGCCAATTAGAAAATAGTATTCTGCGTATTTGCATGTAAGGATCAATCTCAAACCATCTCATTAGTTTCTTACCCTATGTGAGAGCATACTCTTATCTATAGATGAAGGCATCCTCCTGACATTAAAGATATGTCTGTCTTTTCTGGCCACTACTATGGCTAGCAGGACCAAGACCAAACCAAACCAAACCAAGCCAAAACTCAGAAAATAAAACCTCCAAATTACTTAGATTACAAGTACATTTCTTATAGTCATTTTCTTGGAAAGTATTAAAGAAAATTGTTTTATATTGCTTTTTATTATAACTATTATCTGACTTTGGATTTGAAGCCTCTTTCCAATATTTCAGCTGCATTTTCTTTGCTCACAACAAAGCTCCTAATACTGAATTTTTCTTTTTTATTCTCACATTTCTTTTAATTTCTTCAGTAGATTTGAGTATTTTGAAAGCAATTCTGTTTAAATTGTAAAATAGTACATACTTATACAATTCGGAGTAATGTAGAACATAACGGCTATTTGTAAAAATGTATATGACTTACTAGTGGTGTAACCGTGAGGAAATTACTGAGCTCTCCTAAGCCTCTACTTTCCTGTGTTCTTTATTTCCTACCTCACAGAATTATTGGGAAGATTCAATTAAATAATATAAGAATTGGCACTTAAGTCCTGGTAGGGTTGGCTGCTGTTTTATGATCTGTCATTCTATTATATCTCCAAAGTCCATTATTTCAGTCTCCCTTCAAGGAGACCTAGATAAGGAGGTACCAGAAAAGTTTCGTTATAGTCCTGTTCTAAATCCCTATGCAGCACTTAGGTTACTGAGAGTAGAAAACCTACTCTACACCATTTATTTGAAGACTAATTGAACATTTATTGTGTTTGTATTGGTCTGTTTTCTGTTGCTTATAACAGAAAACCTGAAAATGGGTGATTTATAAGAAAATAAAATTTATTTCTTACACTTTGGGAGGCTGGGAAATCCAGAGTGCAGGGGATGAATGTGGTGAGGGCCTTTTTCTTGGCAGAAACTCTCTGCAGAATCCATAGTGAGACTGGGGGGAGCATTTTGTATGTGCTCACTTGCTTTCTTTGTAAAGCCCTCATTCCCTATTCTACTCCCTGATAACCCATTAAACCATTAACTCATTACTGCATGAATGCATTAATCCATTCACGACAACATAGTCCTCATGATCCAATCACCTCTTAAAGACCCTACTTTTCTTTTTTCTTTTTCTTTTCTTTTTTTTTTTTAAAGATGACCGGTAAGGGGATCTTAACCCTTGAC
>NW_007732142.1:124682-135209 GCF_000696425.1 Galeopterus variegatus
CCCGTGGCCTTGGTGTTATCAGCACCGCACTCTCCCGAGTGAGCCACGGGCCAGCCCAAAGACCCTACTTTTCAAATATCATTCCAGAGATTAAATTTCACGTGAGCTTTAGAGGGGACAAATTTTGATACCATAGCAACATTCTTATAGAGTATTTTCCAAATAAGTATGCAATAAAGGCAGATTTGTTTTGTAATTATTATTCCCCTTTGCTAAGAGATGTATAATAAAATTATTCTCAAAAAACAACCTGGATTCTTAGGTGAGTCTATGCAGTATTAAACATATAGTTTGGTAAGTGAATAAGTAACCAGATTAAATCTTATCAACAATTCTAATTGATCATAGAGGTAAGTATGCAAACTGGTAAGTATCCTGCCTTTCCTATAGCTTATGGAACTCTGCGGGCTAGGAATAGCCTTTTATGCATTCATATTGAGAATGAAAATTGCAATTCTGGTGTAAGATAAGAACTACTGCACACTTAGAAAAGAAATTATAGGACCCAAATAGGACTTACTGTTTTAATGAATGCTAGCAATGTAGTATGAGTAGGAGCTTCAGTTTGACTAGATATGCCAAGCTAGATGTGTCTAAAATATCTCTAGAAGAGAAAAAGAAAAAAAAAAAAACCAGAAAAAAGTTTGCTAGGAACTACCACATCTTTTAGTTCAGAGTGAGTGACTATTTGCCAATTACAGGTGCCCCTTTTCACCACTTACATCATGAATTATTCTCCTTGGCAAAATTAATAGTTCTTTAAAAAATATTATTAAATAAAATGTTGTGAATGATATTTAGATGAGTTATTCAGTTTGGAATTGAAATTTCAATGCATTTTTAAAAAACTAAACTATGAATGAACATTTGCACATTGTATGTATTTGTATTGGAGTAAAGGACACTCTATGTATAGCTAACCATGGAGATAGCCCTCCCGTAATTGTCCATACCCCCTTTCCAGTATCACCCATCCTTTAAGATATGTCCAGAAAGAAAGAAAGAAAGAAAGAAAGAAAGAAAGAAAGAAAGAAAGAAAGAAAGAAAGAACCTCTTCAATGCATTGAACTTTCAGAAGGAAAGAACAAATCTAAGGATTCTAGAGATGGGGGGTAGGGCGGGAGGGGGTTTGGGAAGTGATAGGTCAGGTAAAGGGCATGAAAAATCATGATTTGTAATAATGAATATGCTAACAATAAATAATAAAAATTTAAAAAATATATATATTTTATTGTTAAAAAGTATAAACTTTTCATATTTGTATATGGAAGTAAAATAAAACAACCTGTAACTTCACTATGCAACAATAAAAACAAAATAATAAAATAAAGTTGTCCTAAGGATACCTCCTGTCTGTTATCTGTGACATTATTAAGTTGCCTGTCAAAAACCTAAAAAGTATGTCATAGCTGAATTGTACAATAAACAAAGCCAACACACACACACAAAAGATACATCTAGAAAGAGACGGTCCCTGACTAGTCCTGGATATGAGCAGAATTAATTCTTACAAACAGAGAAAAATAACAGATTCCTAAAACAAGGCTTGACAGGAAGGCTGACTCTCTATAGTTTTTATAATTTGAAATCTGAGACTATCAGCAAGAGGAAATGAATAAAACAGATACGATGTTTATCTGTGACATTATTAAGTTGCCTGTCAAAAACCTAAAAAGTATGTCATAGCTAAATTGTAAAATAAACAAAGCCAACACACACACACAAAAGATACATCTAGAAAGAGATGGTCCCTGACTAGTCCTGGATATGAGCAGAATTAATTCTTACAAACAGAGAAAAATAACAGATTCCTAAAACAAGGCTTGACAGGAAGGCTGACTCTCTATAGTTTTTATAATTTGAAATCTGAGACTATCAGCAAGAGGAAATGAATAAAACAGATACGATGTTGAAAACTATTTTTATATAGCTCATACACATTGTTCTAATTTCTCCTTCCCTTGTTGAAGTTAATATAGCTTCTAAGTTATATTGCAATAACTATAGCTAACGTATACTTCACATTCTCTGTAAATCTAGCATTGTGTTAGGAGCTTTTAGAAATATTAGTTAATTTAATATCCTCATTATAAATTTACCCTCCAAAGATCTGTGTTAAGTTATTCCTTAAGAAAACATTTATATGAATGAATACATTTAGAAAAAGGTAGTGCAGATTATAATTTTGATATGGTTTTTTTGTATTATACTTATGACTCACAGTAACTTTTCTTTTTCCTCTTTACTAAGTTATCCTCAGCAAAAAACACCCAGGCAGAAAATGAAGAGTTAGCAAGGAAATATCAACCTAATGATGAAATATTTAAAAAATATGTTGACTTAGATGCTTATTATTATTTTTGGAAAATAAATTTTCTGAAATTGAAGGCATTTGGGCCGGCCCGGTGGCGCACTGCTATAGTGCGCCACTTGGGAAGTGCGGTGGTGCTCCCGCCGAGGGTTCGGATCCCACATGCAGACCGGCCGCTCACTGGCTGAGCGAGGGGCAGGAGCAACACCGAGGGTTGCGATCCCGTTGCCGGTCCCGGTCCGGTACAGGCGCGACACTGAGGGTTGTCACGAAAAAAGACAAAAAGGAAAAAAAAAAAAATGAAATTGAAGGCATTTATTTTGTTTTCTCAATAGTGTCCAAAATATCATGCTGAGCACAGAAAAATATGAGCAAAAGAGAAATTTAAGTTACATGTTGAAATATAATTCTAAAATAGTGGAAAAAAGGACTATATCTTATCTATAAAATGTGTTCAGATAGCAAAAAGTATGAGGATGTCATAGCTCCTAAACTCCCTTCAGTGATCAAATGCAAACTTAGGCATTAATTTTGAAAAGACAATGTAGTACATAATTGAACATGAAATAAAAATTTCTATTGCTAATTAAAATGTTTTATGGATGGTATTTATTTTCAGTCGTGATTAAATCCAAACATTTGTTCATTCAACTGGACAATCTATTTTCAGTTAGGGTTTCATTTATTAAATACTTATTAAGTTGTTGATAAGTTTCAGGCACTTCTAAATGCTTAAGTATCACCTGGTAGATAACTCCTAATGTATGTAAGAAAGCGATGATCAAGCAAGGCAGAAAGGGAACAAGGAGAGCAGTGATAGGGACAGTCATGGCAAAGGAAATAGAACTTCGCATCTGCTAATAAAATACTTTTTATAACAACTTTTATGATTTCTATGAATGATATTTGTTATATCAAATTTTATGATTTCTACGTAATGGTATATAGTTAAATAAAATAATAAAGGAAATGATATTTTACTAAGATGTATGTAATATTTAAAATTCTATGAGTAAGTTTGGCTTTCATTTAATTTTTTCCAAGAATTGTAACAAAAGGCAATTTACTTATTCTCTCTAAGAATATTTAGTCATATTTCACTAAAAATCTCTGTAGTGGTTATACTCTAGGCTGAAAATTGCAGCTTCTTTGAATGTTACTGACTGAGCGACCACTAGAGGGCACTCAAAACACGTGCTCTGGCAACCTGCTTTCTGGTTTAAGTCATTAGGACGGCTCTCTTTCCTATCAAGTCATAACCACAAGAAAATAAGAAAAATACTTCTGACCAAGTAAAATTAATTCGAAATTTGACTTAATGTCAAATTAAAGTTACTTGAAATAAACAAATTAAGGAAAACATTTTGTTGTATAAATAAGAAAAAATTTCATTTAAAAAAGTTTGATTTGGAGCTGTTAAATAAAATTATTAGAGGTCATTGTTTTGGACTAAGTTCCTGGACCTAGGCCCCATAAGACCAGACTAAAAATAATTTAAAAAAGTTTGATTTGGAGCTGTTAAATAAAATTTTTAGAGGTCATTGTTTTGGACTAAGTTCCTGGACCTAGGCCCCATAAGACCAGACTAAAAATCACAATGGAGTCACCCTGGATAAGTTGCATGTCACTTAGGGAGATAATAGCCAATTTCCTTCAATAGGCAGTTTAAATTTTCAATAGGCATGATAATGAATACATAAATAGTGGCATAAAGAGATAAGATCATGTGACAGAATGATCACAGGATTTAGAATCAGAATAATAATGATAGCTGCCACTTATGAATACTTATGATCCACTATATATTATTCTACTCACTTTATATACTCATATCTATTACTGTATTTAACTTACACATACGTACACATGCACAGACACGTAAAATGTGTTAAACTGACTCAATATTGTCAGTAGAGATTAAATATGTTAGAGAACCTAAAAGAAGAATGGAAACCTTTGAAGTGATCATCAGTCATACTGTGTTGCTCACTGTGTTTTTATGTTAAGTTGGCAGCTGCACAATTTGACGTGAGCTACACTAAAACACCACTATTTTAATAGAAAACTTTCTTCTGTGTGAACTGACATTTTGATTTTAGATAATCTTTAATGAAATGATAACATCTGCATGTAGTTAGTATGTTTGTCTTTCGATTTTCTTTATCTGATTTATTTTTAGCAACTAAGTATCAAAACTTTGAACTTTAAAACTAAAGATTCCAGAATAGATCATGGTAAGACTGAAACCCAATGGAAAATGTTCATTTAAATTACCATTCCATAAGTTTTAGTTAAAATAAGTCATTATACACTGGTATTAATTAGAGGTGTTAATTCACCTCTGAAAAGGTTTATGATCCTCATGACTCCCTATTATATCACCCATGAAGGAATGTAAGAGTGTTACCTCTCACTGTCTATTGTTGTGAGGCTTCAAGATAAAGCTATCAGATAGCAAACATTATTATCCCCATATTACTCATGAGAAAACCAAGGCTCAGAGAGTTTAACTTATTAAGTTCCTATTTGGGGTCTTTTGTTTTTCCATATGAAAGATAAGATTGTGTTTTTCTATTTCTGCACTGTTAGTGGGACTGTAAATTAGTATAACCACTATGGAAAACAATTTGGAAGTTTCTCAAACAACTACAGATAGATCTTCCACATAATCCAGCAATCCGTCTTCTGGGTATATATCCAGAGGAATGGAAATCATCATGTCGAACAGATACCTGCACTCCCATGTTTATTGCAGCTCTGTTTACAATAGCCAAGATATGGAACCAATCTAAATGGCCATCAATGGATGATTGGATAAGGAAACTGTGGTATATATACCATGGAATACTACCCTGCCATAAAAAAGAATGAAATACTCCCATTTGCAACAACATGGATGAACCTGAAGAAACTTATGTTGAGTGAATCAAGCAAAGCACAGAGGGATAAATACCTCATGTGCTCACTCATATGTAGGAGATAAGAGAGAAAGGCAGGAAGGAAAGAAAGACCACAGTAGTGCCGTGATCCAACAGAGGGAGGGAACATTCCTAGGGCTGCAAATTGGAGTGGGGGGGAGAGCGGGAGGGAGAGGGAGGTTGGGGGATAATTGGGTGGGGACAAAGGATACAAAAGTAATTTCTGGTAGTAGTTATGCCCCCAGTAAGAATCTGGCCCTCACATCATGGGCAGGAGGGGTGACAACTAGCTTTGTATCTCATGAAGGTTCTTAAAAAAAAAATTATTAAGTTCCTTAAAAGTAACAAGTATAAAGTGTTAATGTACATATTAAATGTTATTCTGTCCTTACAGTAAATCATATACTTTCTCTTTTGGCTCAGAGATGTAGATTCCATTGTTATTATCCATTAGACACCTTTTTATTTTACTGTGTAAGCTTATAAAACTCTTTGCATCTTCATCCCTTCACCTCACGGTTAGTATTTTACTGAAACCATTTTTTCCATAATAGGTACTGCTCAGGAAAACTTGACAATATGCAAGTAACAAACTAGAGAGTTATATTAGAAAGCTAAGAAAGCTCTGTTAAGTAAATGTAGCAAAAAAAGTGAACATATCATTAAATCACTGTGCTGACATTGTGATTTTGGATCTTGTTGCTTAGAGGCCTGGCTCAGAGAGGGCTCTAACATAGGAGAACATCTCTGCTTGTTCAGAGTGAGAGTGTTGACTCACATTGAATAAAAATGTTAGAACCGTTGAAATTGTATTAATATGTGCTTTCAATTTTGGATAAGCTCTCTTAGTCCCATATTCCAAAATATAGTCTAGAAAATCACAGTACTATAGTCTTCTATTTCTGCTATCTCTGCAAATGCAGCAGTTATTGCAAAAATCTAAAGTATCCCCTGAGCCAAACCTTGAGTTTTTGTATTTCTTAATGCTTGACATACCAAAAATAACTCTAGAAAAATGACCATAGTATAGAGAATAGTTTTCGGAGAAGGTGTCTATTTTGGCCAAAGTGGTCAGGCTAGGCCTCTTCAAAGAGATGAATTTTAAAGGAATTTCTACATGAGGAGAAAGAGACATCCAAAATAACACCTGAGAGAATTTTTTCTAGACATCGGAACATCAAGTCATTGCAAAGGCTATATAAGAAGGGAGTGATCAACATACAGAAAGAAAGTCTTTTTGGCTGGAGCTAAGGGAATAGAGGAAGAATTGAAAGAGACAAGGTTGAAAAGGTAGATGGAGCCAAATCCTGTAGGACCTTGCGAGTCATGGTAAGGAATGTGTTTTTACTCTAATTGCTATGGAAGCCATTAGAATGAAATAACATGATTTGATCTCATTTTGGAGACATTATTCTGGCTGCTAATTGCCTATTATGTTGAGTCAAGAGTAAAAACAAAGAGAACAGTGAAGTTGCTGACATGCAGTTCAGGGAAAGATTAGAGGAGGTTCTTAGTGAGAAGTTGCTGGATCTTGCAAGTGTTTTGCAGATGATGAGCTAGAAGTCGAGTATGAGGCCTTGAGAGGATCAAAGATGAATCCTAAGGTTGAGCCAGAGCTACTGGGTTGATGGTGATGCCATTTGCTTATCTGGAGAAGAGTGACAGGAGAAGACATTTACTACGTACAGCAAGGACTGACTACCTTATAAATCCACTGGAGCATCACTGCTTTGAATTGAATTGCTACCTGGTAAATATTTATTAATATTCCTTACTAATACTTCATTAGTTATGTAAAATACAAATATAGATACATTCATTATACAGATTGTTTGTAACTAAGTCAGTAGTAAATTCATATATTAATAATGTTGATAACTTTTCCAAGACATCTCAGAATTCAAAAGTAACTGAAAATGGAAATATAATCCTATTTAAAAACTTTAAATGAAGTTTAATGTTGTATAAAGACATGGAAAGGGAGAAAAACACATAGAAAAGAAACATGGCAAACATGTGTAGGAACAATTCAGTTCTAGAGTTGTGCAAGTCTAAGGAATGTAGGACAGACTTTCTGTCATGACGCATAATAAAAACTGAGTGAAACTAAAAGCACCCTTTAATAAATTATTGTTGCAATAAAAGAATCTATTGTGTAAGTTCCTATTCTTTTAACACAAAAACCATTCACTGGGAGTTAACATGGGAAGTTCACTGAGTAGATCAAAGAAAGAGAAGACTTCTGGAAGTAATAAATAAATATTAAAGTGCAGAAGAAAAGAGTTTCAATGCATTAAATGTGTATGGAAAACTAGAAGTAGTTAAGAGTGGCACACAATTGTAAACATCCATCTTCCAAAGAACGGACAGCTGAATGATTGATCAGATTACCAGATCTGTTTCTCATATATGCTTTGATCACCCACAAAAATAAAACAAAGGAAAATAAAGACAGAATAGGATAGAATTAGAATTGGCATCAACATGTGGTAGAATGAGTTGAACTGAATTGAACTGAGCCACTTTGAATTGAGCTGCATTGAATAAAATTGAACCGAGGGATTTGTACTGATTGTGAATAGCTGGCTGTATGGGAGAGTGGCTGAGGGACTAGCCAGGAGCTTTCTACTAAAGCCAGCTGTGTGAGATCACTGCAGAGTGAGTGCAAAAAGAAAATGAGGGTTTGCTTCCAACAGGAAATGGATATTGAGACAGTAAAGTATAATCATTAGAATATCAGAAGAAATACCTATTCAGAAAGAAGAAAAAAAAAAGTTGATACAAATAGAATCCAAAAATCAAAGAAAATAGGAACAATAAAAAAATTGAGGAATAAAAAATATTAGAAGTCTATTGAAAGATATAGTAATGCTTATTTGATTTTGTTTTCTAATCCATGGATACTATAAAATTTAACTCTGAAGAGCTCTCCTTTCCTCTTACAACAGTTGAGTGTGAGGCACATATCCTCATTCTCAAATCAGATGAGCCATTAAGGAAAGAATTGTCCACTGATGACTCTTGAGCAACAATGGAGAATCTTTGATGATTGCATTGAGGCTGACCATGTCCCGCGAGTGTGAGGCACATATCCTCATTCTCAAATCAGATGAGCCATTAAGGAAAGAATTGTCCATTGATGACTCTTGAGCAACAATGGAGAATCTTTGATGATTGCATTGAGGCTGACCATGTCCCGTGTCAGTTCCTCATAGCTCCACGTTCACTATCTTACCAAATGCAAAAGAATGGGGACTATGAAATGTGACATTGAGCTGTTTCATGGGTGTCAACCAAGAGCAAACCATGGACAGTCCTAGAAGACCATTGTGAATACAAATATTGTTAAATGAAGTTTCATTCTAAAACTATACATCTGTCAGGTAAGCCTTCTTGCCTCACTAAAATGAAGATTCTGTGATGATCAGCTCTGTCTGCCTCTTGGTTTTATGTAATTTGCAAACTATGGAAAACCTAGCTGAGAAGTCTCTATGCAGCTCTGGGCTGGAGCAGCCTGAGAGAGCTAACTTTATAGGTTTTTTTGTTGTTGTTTGTTTGTTTTCTTTTTTGAGGATAGGGGAGAATAACTTCAATTGGGTTATGAGGTCCCTGTGTGGAGTACCTTACTGTTGAACTCTCTTCACTGGTTGTGAGTCTGTTCCAAACTCCTGCCAAGGAGGCATCCAGTGGGCCCCTTCCCAAGGGTGGAGTCCACAGCATCTCTTGCCCAGTCTGCCCTCCCACAGAGCCCCATTGACTGGGAACTCACCTCCCTAAAAGCTCAGGGAAGTCCCCGTTGGGGCTACTTACTGGCCCTAGTCTCAGACCTTCCTAAAGGATATTGGGTACAGTGATGTGACACACTCAGCTCATGGCCCAACCTATGATCTTCCCTCTATCTGCCCTAAACTATGCTTCTTATCGCAACTCTGCTTTGTGAGTTTGCATTGATAGTTTGAAATCAGCCATGGTGGGAGTATTCACACTTCAGAATCATCAAAGGCCACAAATCAGAGTTCTCACCAATAGCACGGCCTAACCCGTAAACATTTACTAGCACACCACTACCAAATGAACTTGAGGGCAATAAAAGACTGCAAAGGAAATGACATCCACATAAAGAATGTGTCTGTCCCCCAGTCGTGCACCCTCCTTGTTTACCACAGTGTAGTGATAATGAACATTGGCCGTGGCATTAGAGGAATTCAGATTTAAGTACCAGTACCACCATTTAGTAGTTATGTGACCTTTGGGACATTAAATGCCTTAACTAAGCCACTGTTTCCACACTTCCTTTCTCATAGGATTGCAGAGAATGACACAAACAAGAAGGAATGTGAAATGTTTAACTTGGTGCTTGGCATAGAGTAAATTACAGCAGGTACCTGTAGCTTAACATATTGTGTGATCACTGATTACTGCCTTGGCTTTGTCCACCATCTCCTTGGCTATCTGCTTCTCTCTCAACTCTATCATATCATAGTATCTATTAGCTTTTGGTTTTATGCTTGATTCTACTATCTTTAACTTTCAGCTAGGCTTACTTCTGGCTAGGTCACAGTAAATTACCCATCACCTGTTCACTGTACGTGTCACCTCTATTCATTTCTATCAGGCCCTGTCACTATGGCTATAAAAGGAGCAAAGTGTTAATTGATATATTTATAATTACCTTTCACTTACAAATCATGTATTAAATAAACATACATGTATTGAAATTACCAGAAGACTCAGAAAAATGATGGTGTTGATATGTAGTTTTTTTAATGCAGTTTGTCCCGACCCATGGAATATTCAACGCAGACCCTGGAGGGGGGAGTGGGAATTGGATGGTACAAGAGACACGAGAAATGAAGACAAAACAGTATTCTGATCAAGTCTCATTTATTAGCCAGAAGGTCACAGTTTATATAGATAGCAGGAGGGAATCAGCAGATAATTAAGTATGCAGATGGTTTACTGAGAAAACCACAAGGTGGATTGTTCCGGTAAATGGAAAATTCCCATTATCTATGGCAAGTTGTAAAGTTACCTACACCCATAGTGCACAGGATAGGGAGGGATGGAAGATAACAGCAAACAAGGCTCTGAGGCCTCAAGGCAATAGCTGGGTGGGCTCTTTGACTCCAGACAGGCAGGCAGGCTCTTAGGCAACAGCTGGGCTCTATGGCTCCGGACAGGTCCCCCTTTTTTATTTTTTCAAGCCAAGAGAACCTCTCTGGAACTGTGCCTGTCTAAGGTTGGGGCAATCTATCCTGCACATGGTACCCGTCATAGGATTAGGCTGCAGCAGAGGCA
>NW_007732142.1:139533-140127 GCF_000696425.1 Galeopterus variegatus
ACCTTTGTCTCCTGGGCCACTAATATCTCACACTCTGCTATCTCAGCTTCTATCCTCAGCAACCCAGAACCCACAGATGTCTCCAACTCGAGACCACCTTTTATAATTAATAGTCCCTTCTTCTGGGAACCAAGGACAAAGATTCTTCATGAAATCAAAAAATCTTAATAGGGGCCGGCCCGTGGCTCATTCGGTAGAGTGCGGTGCTGATAACACCAAGGCCGTGGGTTCGGATTCTATATAGGGATGGCCGGTTTGCTCACTGGCTGAGCGTGGTGCTGACAACACCAAGCCAAGGGTTGAGATCCCCTTACCGGTCATCTTTAAAAAAAAAAAAAAATCTTAATAGATCACTTGTTTTAACCTTTACTCCTCATGTCTTTAAAGCCTTTTGTAACTGTCTTATGTAGACGTCATGACAACTTAATTCTTAATTCTTGTCCCATTATCGGGCATGCTTACTCACTTTATCCTGACGCGGCAGGTTCCCGTGGAGGACAAAGGTTTTACTCTTTCATTTTCAGTGGTTGACCCACCGTCTTCCTCACGGTGTCCCCCGTATCCAGTGCCCCACGTTTGGGCGCCAAAAATGTC
>NW_007732143.1:0-22370 GCF_000696425.1 Galeopterus variegatus
TGATCCCGTTGCCAGTCCCGGCCCAGTACGGGCGCGACACTGAGGGTTGTGATCCGTTGCCGGACACGAAAAAAAAGACAAAAAAAAAAAAAAAATTACGTGAGAGGTAAGCTTTGTAAGCTTTTGAGATCTCAAGTGGTGTGGTAACAGAGCTCTGATGCAGGACTACATGGAAGGCTGGACACAGCACAAACTTCCCAAGTCAAGGGACCCCCAAGATGTCACCTTGGTCCCAGTAATGGTGTAGAGCTTAAATGTTGAACATGGCCACTGTCTCTAACTTTTGTATATTGTTGATTAAGTGTATGTCACTAACTGTGGGTAAGATTTCTCCCATCAGGTCTAGGAGATAATCTCAATCCAGGATTTCCTTACCCTTTGTTGTCTCCCGTTTGCCTTTACAGGACATGATAAGTGTCTCCCACCCTGTGTCTCTAACTTTTATTGTGTTGCTCGTCTTAACACTAACTATAGGATTAGTGTCTGTAGCCCCAAAGGATTATGCCAAAATAGAAAAGTTTTTCTTAAGACTCCTATACCTTCTATCTGTAGGGTGTTTCCTAGCACTTTCATTGAGCCAGTGCTCCTTTTAGATCGAGGCACCCTGCTATAGGAGTAAAGATATTTTGTGTGCTGATCAGTAAAATGGGCAAGAGCAACTCTGAGCCCTTTAGTGGGGCAACCCCTTTACAAGAGAAACCAAATAGGCAGAAAGGGCAAATTGTGGTTGCTAAACCCATCCCTCCAATAGGTTCTGCCATACCACCTGCACCTGCTGTCCTGCAGGCAACTTCTGCAGATCTCATCGACCTCTCCCCCCACCTCCCATTTTTCCCAGTGCGCCTCCACCCTATCCCCTCTCCCCTGACTCCACTTAACTTCTTAGCCCTCCTCATACTTGGAGTGGCACCGCTTAGCAGCCTGACTCTGCCCCCACCTCTTCCAGTCTTTCACCTGCACCCCTGCTCCCCCTGTGACAAACCCCCTTCCCACTGAGAACCCCCCAGGACAAGGCACCATTCATGGTGTACGTACATCCCATTCTCTACTAGTGACCTATTTAACTGGAAAAATCAAAATCCCTCTTTTTCTGAGAAACCCCAAGGTCTCACCTCCCTCTTGGAGACTGTGTTCTTTACCCATCAGCCCACCTGGGATGATTGTCAACAACTCCTCCAGACACTCTTCACTTCAGAGGAATGTGAGTGCATCCACCAGTAGGCTCAAAAGACCATCATTGGTGTAGCTGGCCAGCCCTCTGATGACCCAGTTCACCTTGACCATGTGTTTCCCCTTATTTGACCCAGTAGGGACCCCAGCACAGACCAAGGTAAAGAGGCTCTCAATCAGTATCACCAGACTCTCCTTTGAGGGCTCCGTGCTGCTTCCTGGAGGCCCACAAATCTTTCAAAAGTGAGCAAAACTATCCAGAGGGCAGAGGAATCCCCGGCCACTTTTCTGGAATGCCTCATGGAAGCTTATAGTGTCTTTACTCCTGTGGACCCAGAGTCCCCAGAGAATCAATGGGCAATTAACATTGACTTTGTTACCCAGTCAGCCCTAGACATTAGGAGGAAACTTCAGAAACAGGAAGGGTTTGAAGGAAAGCTGTTATCTGAGCTAGTTAAAATAGCTCAAAGGGTCTATAATGCCAGAAATAGCCCAGAAGAGAGACAAGCAAAGAAGGAAGTTCACGGCCGGCCCGGTGGCGCACTGGATAGTGCGCCGCTTGGGAAGCGCGGCGGCGCTCCCGCCCGAGGGTTCGGATCCCACATACAGACTGGTTCCCGCTCACTGGCTGAGCGAGGTGCGGGAGCAACACCGAGGGTTGCGATCCCGTAGCTGGTCCCGGTCCGGACATGGAAAAAAGACAAAAAAAAAAAAAAAGAAGAAGGAAGTTCATGAGTCATTGGGAGCTGTAGGTTATTGCTGCCTCTGGATACTTGGGTTTGCTGAAATAGCCAAGCCCCTATACTCTAGTACAGGGGGAAAACATACTTCCCTACTGTGGACTAAGGTTAAGCAAAAGGGTTTTGATAATCTGAAAGAAGCGCTCACCACAGCACCTGCCCTAGCCGTGCCAGATGTGAATAAGCCCTTCACCCTGCTTGTTGCTGAAAAACAAGGCATAGCCAAAGGAGAGCTCACCTAGGCCATAGGGCCATGAAAGAGGCCTGTGGCCTATCTCTCCAAAAGGCCAGACTGTGGCAGCCAGATGGCCCACTTGTCTCCGTGCTATAGCGGCAGCTGCCCTACTAGTGAAGGAGGCTGACAAGCTGACACGAGGGCACGATATAAGCCTGGTGGCACCTCACTCAGTGCTAACTCTTTTAAAGAGCACTCCCGAGCATTGGCTCGCCAATGCCTGCATCACTCAATAACAAGCCTTGTTCTTAAATCAACCTCGAATAAAGTTTCTTAAGACTACAGCTTTGAATCCAGCAACTCTTTTCCCAGATGACGACCCAGAAGAGCCTCTCCATGACTGCCTTGAAACGATAGAAGCCCTCCAAGGACTCCAACCTGACCTGACAAATGAGCCCTGGATGAAACCTGATGAGGTGATGTTCTCAGATGGAAACAGCTTCATCGCCAATGGGATCAGGTATGCCGGGGCAGTTGTAGTGATGCTGGAACAGGTCATTTGGGCACAAGCTCTAGACCAAGGCACCTCTGCTCAAAAAGCTGAGCTTACAGCCTTAACACAGGCTTTAATATATGGAAAAAACAAAACTGCCAATATATATACTAACAGTAAATATGCCTTTGCTACAGCCCACGTACCCAGGGCTCTTTATAAGCAAAAAGGATTAATAACATCAGGAAAAAAGGACATAAAAAAAAAATTTTTGGCTCTCCTTGACACTATCTGGTATCCTAAAAGGTGGCCATCATACATTGCCAAGGACACCAAAAAGGTGACTCAATTAAAGCCCAAGGAAATGCCCTTGCTGATCAGAAGCAAAGGAAGCCACATTAAAACTAGTGGGGCCAACAAAGTTCAGGGTGGTCATACCGGCACCACAATTGACACCAACCCCACACTATATTAAAAAAAAAAAATCATTCATGCAAGGCATTGGGCACCTCAGATAATGATACAGGATGGAAAGTTTTGCCAGATTAAAGGATCTACCCAACCAAAGCTCTAGGTAGATAGTAATAGAACAGCTTCACCGTGGGACACACCTCAAAGCTACTAAGCTAATGGGATTGTTGTGAAGAAACTATGATGTTCATAATTTGGATAAACTAACAAAAGACTTTGTGAGACCCTATAAGGCCTGCTCGTAAATAAACCCAGGACAAAAGTCTGAGGTACCTGCAGAAACCAGAGCATGAGGATCCAGTCCCGGAGAATGTTGGGAAATTAGCTTCACCAAGGTAAAGCCTGGACAAAATGGGTAGTGCGCTCTCTTGGCATTTGTAGACACCTTTTTGGGTTGGGTAGAGGCTTTTCTACAAGGTCTGAAACTGCTCAGGTAACACTTAAAAAGTTAGTACAGGAGATTCTTCCCAGATTTGGCCTGCCTATATCCTTGAGGTCTGACAATGGTCTGGCTTTTACAGCTCAAATTTCCCAGTTATTAACAAAAACATTAAAGATAGATTAAAAGTTACACTATATTTACAGGCCACAGAGTTCAGGACAGGCAGAACAAATAAATAAAACCTTTAAAAAAACTCTTACTAAACTCAAACTAGAGACTGGTGAAAACTAGGTGAGTCTCCTTCCTTTTGCCTTACTATGGGCCAGAAGGTACCCCCTATGTAAAAGGAATCACTCCTCATAAAATAATGTTTGGAAGGCCACCCCCTTTGTTCCCACATCTCAGGGATAAAAAACTTGCTAAAATCACTAATCACAGCTTACTTCAGTCTTTCCAAGCCCTTCAACAGGTGCTGGGCCAAATTTATCATCTGGTTCAAAAAGCCCACCCGCTGATGAAAAACCTGATGCCACATTCGCACCAGCCAGTGGACCTCGTCTGGGTTGCAGAAAGGAGCCATTGGGTACATCACACCCAACTCAAACGGGCCTCCGAACCAGACTCATCAAACCCAGAATGACTTCAGGAGAAATGGACAGTCCGGCACTCACTAAAAGACCTGCTAAAGATAAGACTCTCTTGCTTGCCCCCTTGATTATATTAATTGTCTTTCACTATGTAATGCCTGTATTGGGGAACCCACATCAGCCTAAAAATTATACTTGGGAGTTAAAGGCTACTAACACAGGAAAACAAAATCTTCAAAAACTTAGTCACCAAATAAACATAAACCTACGGAAATTTTAAAAAATCTGTCAATAAACTAAAAAAATTCCTAAACTCGGTCCTATAAAATAGGCAAGGTCTAGACGTGCTCTTCCTTAAAGAAGGGGGATTATGTGTAGCCCTTGGCAAAGCTTGTTGTTTCTATACCACCATTCAGGTGTCATTAGGAACAGCCTTACCTTAGTCAAAAAAAACACATTAAAAAAAGAGAAGAGTCATATAATAACAACAAAAATTGGTATAAAAACTTCTTCTCTTGGTCACCTTTGTTAACAACTTTAATAACAACAGTTTCAGGCCCCCTAGTTCTCTTTCTCCTCCTAGTCACTATTGGACCTTGCCTGGACTCCCACCTCATTAGTTACATCTGAGAACGGGTACAGCCAATTAAACTCCTTGTCCTACATACCAGGTATAATAAATTAAGTACTGAAGAATCAATGATTTGATTCCTTCCTAAAGAGGAGTTGGAAATGAGATAAGGTGACACCCACTTTCATAACATACACAATTCACTTCTGTGAAACTGCTTGCTGTGTGACAAGGTAGATTGATTAAGTTTAAAGTGTTTGAATTGCTTAGAAAATGTTATTGTTTAAAAATCCCCCTCAGCTCTTTAGCCCCCTTAATAAAAGTTAAAAGCTAAATATTAGTCTGCACTTAGAGAAGTTTGAATTTTGTTTGCTGTTCCCCACCCAACTGCCCCTGAGTGATTAACTGGCTTGTTTCAGCTTCTGTTATCAGTTTGTGCTAGGCCTTGTTTCAGCTTCTGTTATCAGCTTGTGCTAGGACTCCCCAAACCCCCTCCTCATGCCCAGAGGGTATGTGTGTCTGTGTGTGACTATATGATAACTATAAGTGTGTGACTATTTGATAATTTTAACTGTGTGACTAATGTAAAAATGTGCCTTTTAAAAAAACCCCTAAACTTCAAGTCAGGGCTGCTTCCTTCCGAGACTTTCTTGAAGGGACAGTCACCGGCTGGCCAATAAAAACCCCCTTTTAAATTCTCAGTTGGGTGTTCTGTTTCTTTTTCTGTGTGGCAGCCTGACAACAAGAGGAGAAACTTAACCCAAGTCCTGAAATAGGGGCAAACATCAGGGACAGAGTATTCTAGGGCTTGTAGGTAGGGAGGAGGGATGGGAAGCTTGTACAGTAGCCTAGAGTCAGGAAAGCACATACCTTCCTCCAGAGTTGATAGCTCATGTGGGAAGTGTAATGGGTATATTTTTGTTTGTTTGGCTCACTTCCCTTGCTTTCAGGAATTTCTCATTCAGTATTCTTTGTGATTCTCATTGTTTTGTCAGTCATAGGGCCCTGCCTTCCACCAAACAGGAATGGACTTGGGACTCAGTCTAGCCATTCATAACTCTCTATCCCCCAGGCCCAGAACATGTAGCTTCTCTGGAGTAAGAATGTGACCCACCAATCAGAGTTCTTTGGGGGGATTAATATGCATGTCAGAGGAAAAGACACTATGTTCTCCTTTCTGTGTTTGCTAGCTATGAAGCCAGTGGAAATTTAACTCTAATGGGCATCACTGTGGTTACAGACAAGAAGCTGCCTAAGTGTTAAGCCAACTTGGAAGGATGAAGAGCCAGGAGAGGAAGAAAGGGAGACCTAAGGACAGAGTTTGAACTCTTGAAGCCAACTGTGTCTGAAGCAGAATTCCCCCACTTCCTTGGACCTTCCAGTTACAGAAGCCAATCAATTCCTTTTGTGTTTAAGCTATGATGTGTTTCTGTCACTTACAACTGAAACACACCTGACTAATGTGGTACAACTGAAACAGACCTGACTAATGTGGGAGTAATCAAAGACAAGATTAGAAAGTAGATGTAGTTGTGTTATGGTGGTCCCTGAATGCTGGACAAGAAACTTTGAACTTGTTTTTGGAGGAAACAAAATGAGCCATTTGAATAAGGAGACTGTTGTGGTGGTATAGTGTGGCTCGGTGGAAAGATCACATCCAGGTACAACTTCCAGCCATATTATTTCCTGGCAGTGTGACCACATGCAAATCCTGAGCCACTGTTTTTTCATCTGCAAAGTGGGATGAAAATTACACATATCTTGCTGTGTTTTTGTAAGGGATAAATTAAATAATATACTAAGGACCTAATACAATGTCTGAGACATTGTAGGCATAATGACTCTTTCTGTAGTGATGGTGGTAGTGGTAATGGTGAATAAAAAATGAAGAAGAGGAGGGAAGAGAAGGAGAGAGGAAGAAGGAGAAGGAGGAGGAGGAGAATGGGAAAGCTATTGCTGGATTAGGTTGGTGGGAGTGGAAATACGGAAGAAAGGATGGATATGAAAGCTGTCAGCAAACATCGATAGGACTGTGTGTGGACTGGAAATGGGAAGTATGTATGTAGTCTGCAAAACAGGTAAAGGAAAATGTCTGTCATGATTCAAAGTTAAAATGTTTGTTAAATTGATTGATTCTTCAACTTTTTCATTATTTGCATTTATATCATTAAAAATAGGAGAAAAAAAACCAACAAAAAGTAACTCTGTGTGTGTGTGTCAGTGTAAGAGGAAGAAGAGACTGAAGATTTCACTGAGTATGCTTCCTATCCAGTGCCAGCTATATCATTTGTGGGACCCCATGAAAAATGAAAATTCAATCTGTGAAGGCCCGAACAGGACAAAAAGCCTGAGGCTCCCCCAAGTAAGAGAGGTTTTCCTAACTTGATATTCAAACCAAAGAATATTCCTGGGTCTCGAGCCTGCTGGCATTTGTACTGGAACTGCACCATTGGTCTCCTGGGCCTGCAGCTTGCCAGCTTATCCTGCAGATCCTGGGACCTGTCAGCCTGCATAACAGCATGAGCCAATTCCTTATAATAACTCTCTTTACACACACACACACACACACACACACACACACACACACACACACGTGCATTCTTACATCCTATTGGTTCTTTCTCTGGGGAACCCTGAGTAATACACCTTGTGAGTACAGGGCCTTCTGTGACTGCATTGGTCACATACCTATGAAGCCAGCCCTGTTCCTATTTTCCATCCCACAGAAAGTAGTGGTGGTAGTGGTGGGGAGGTGAGGAGAGAGAGAGAGATTGGTGGGAAGAACAAACAGGCTTGGTTTTGAAGAGCTATCAGTAATCTCTTGTTATCATTATAAAGGATACACAATTTTTTAGATATAGCAATAAAAGTGTAGACCCCATAAGAGAGCTTACAAATTTTTAGTGTCCTGAGATCACATTGAAACCTATTGATTTAGAAAAATATTAATTTCATATGCTAATGGGTCAGAATTCAGAATAATATTAACTGAAACAAGGTTCTTCCTTCGTACAGTCAGCTGAGCTCTTTACCCCATTTACCACTGAAGGTATGTTTTGGGCTGTTGCACCACAAAGCCTTATCTAAAACCCTGGGCCCAGATGTCAGGATTTAGAATTATCCTGGATTTTTAGAAAAGTAATACAGTGTATGTTGCAGTGCGCCACTGGGCCGGCCCCTATCTTTTATCTTGCCAGATTATACCACATCCCTCAAAAAGACTTCTTTCTGGAAGGCACTCATTTTTACATTTACTACTGACCCAAGGCTAAAACCTTAAATGGAGGTATATACTGAATAATGTTCTTAACAAATAAATATTTTTGGACTTAAATTAATTTTCTGTGTGAAAATTTAGATTTTCCTGCAGATGCTCAATAAGTTTTCCTGCAGATGCTCAATAAGTAGTTAAATTGTGTAACCAATTCCTTTCTTTGTTACCAATCTTATCATATTGCTTGCTGATATGAATGATTGTGCTCTTAACTTTTTCAGTATTTGTTTCCTTATAAGTTCACTGAGAAGATAAAGTTGATCTTAAAAAGTTTCTCTGATAAGTTGTTGGTGAAACTGAATTAGAACAATGCATTTTTAAAGGAAATTAGATTACTCATTAATTACTCAAAATCAGTCACTACTGATTGTGCAATAATGAAAGTAAAATGTAAAAACAGGGGACTCGGAAAGGAGTTAGCAGGTTACACTACGAATACAATGTGTAAAAGATTAGGATTTAGCAATTTTAAGGGGTACAGCCATCCCTAGGAATTTAACTAACCACAGTGTTCAAAACAATAGAGTATGTAAAAGAACGCATCTTAGATTGAATCACATAAAGCCCAGACACTGAAAAGCTGAAATTCAAGCAAGAAAACCACACAATCCCCATCGTTTAAAAAAAGAGTGAGAGAAAGAGAGAAAGCAATTTATTCATCTCCAGTAACTTGATCATTCACTATATTGAAATAGGAAGGTAGTAAATAATCTAAGATTTGGGCTTGTTGAAATTAGTACATTTATCTCTCAGACATGCAGAAGGAGTATTTAATTAGCAAGTGAAGATGCCAGATAAAATACAGGACTCCCAGCTAAATTTGAATTTCAGATAAACAACAAGGAATGTTTTGGCATAAGTGCATTTCAAATAGTTCATGTACCAGTATCTCAGTTATGAGTCTTTGTCATCCTCTGTTATGATTCATTCACTCACTCACTGATTTAACATTGATTTATTGAGGGCCTTACTCTATGCCAAATACTGTGCATAACATTGACCACACAGTGATGAGCAAAACAGTCATGATCTTTTCCCTATAGTCCCTACAGTTTAGTAGGCTGATCTAGACAAGTAAAAAGTCAAGCACTCTATAATGTGATAAGCCATGATTCACAGTTTATTCATTAGAGGGGCAGTTAACCCAGGACTGGGTCAGAAAATGACTCACAAATAAAGTGATATTTAAATTGGACTAAAGGCAAAGAGGTTGAAGAAGTGGAGGGAGATTCTAATTAGAGTACCAACCACAAGGAGAAAGCCTGGGGGAGAAGGAATATCATAGGACATTTGAGAAACTGGAAACTCCAATAAAGTATGGTTGAACCAGAGACCACGAAGCTGTGCGTAGCAAGAAACATGACTGGAGAAGTATGCCGTGGCCAGATTAGGAGGAGCCTTGTGTAAGTCAGATGGAAGCTCTATTGAATGGTTCATGCAGCAAAGTGACATAGTCATAGTTACAAATTAGAAAGGTCACTCTGGCTGCAGAGGAGAAAATGGACTAGAAGTGAGGACAGTGTTGTGGGCTTGGGGATGGGTATGAAGAGAAGTAGATAGACGCAAGAACTATTTAGATGGTCTCTCCAAAACTGTCTTGTTCTTTGGATGGGTGCAACATTTTTAAGCCTTTCTCTGCCTTTGCTCTGATGTTGCATATTATATAACAAGACTCTGCTGCCTTAGCATTGCAGGGCAGTTGCGCCTCAACCACTGCTGTTGTGCCATCTGAACTAGAAAGAAATGGATGTCTAATAAGGAAATTGTAAACCAGATGTGAGTAATTACTTGTATTAACATATTTAATAAAGTGTATATAATTTACCCAGAGTGTAGTTTTGGTTGACCTGGAGTTACCAGAGAACCAGCTCAGAAATGGGCACTTCTCCCAGGCTGTAAGACAGAAGTGACCATATATCTTGCTTGACTGGCTGCCTAAGATGGTCACCAATTATAGATTACCCATGCAGACAGCTCTTGTTAGTAGAAGAATATGTTTTAGGTTTTCTGTGAAGATGAACTATGCCCAGTCATGATGAGAGAAATAACTCAAAAAGAAAGCCAGAAAGAGAAGTCAGTGACATGCAGAGGAATCAAGACTGGTGAAAAGAATGGGTAAATGGAAAGGGGAAGAAAGCAAATGATGTCATCAACTAAAACAAGCAAACACAGCCACAGTCACTCTTTATTGACAGTATATTCATTATTTTATTTAATCCTCACAAATGTACTAGGGAATTAATCATTTTTCCAATGTTACACGTGAGGAAAATTATGGCTCAGAGACTTTAAGTAACTCTCCTAAGATCACACAGCTTTTGAGTGCTTGTAAATAACCAGTATTTACATCCCAGGTTTCTGTACTTCTGCAGGACAATTGTGCTGCTCACAGTCTCTGGTGTGGCATGAAGGAAAAGATACTTTTCTCATGGAGCATCAACCTGGCCCTGCTGAAGCAGCACCTTCATGTTGAAAAGAACAAGTGTAATTCACAGGCACCATTAAGTTCATGGAATGCTGGGACCTCCCTGCTGGGAGGTACAAAAGCATCCATGCATAGATCTGACAAGGCTAATAGAGACATGTTTTATAATTCGTGGAAAAGTTATTCAAAACTCAGTACACCCGCCTATTTTTTCTTAGTTCTACTGATTTAGATAAGGACAAATGATTTAGCCAAAATAAATAAAAACATAAATTATCATTGGTTGATTTGTGACTATTTAGAAAATAGTAACATTCATTTGGAGTCAGCACTAGGAGCTACATTCAAGAGCAAGTTATGTTGTACTAATCTCATTTTCATCCATGTCTATGCTATTCTGCTGAGAAGATGAGGGGAATGCCATATAAATGCTCCATCTTGATTTCATCAAGGCTCTTAGAAAAATGTTTTGTAATATCATTGTGAACCCAGTGTGAGAATGGTAAGCTGGATTCTAATACAATTGAATAGAGCTATAGTGACTTAAACAATCACAACCTGAAAGTATTCATGTTGATTTGGGTGTCCCTAGTGATATTCTATGAGGAGCTGTATTTAGACTTGTCTTTTTTTTTTTTTTCCTTTTTGTCTTTTTTTTACTGACCGGTAACGGGATCGCAACCCTCGGTGTCACGCCCGTACCGGGGACCGGCAACGGGATCGCAACCCTCAGTGTTGCGCCCACACCACCCTCAGCCAGTGAGCGGGAACCGGTCTCCACATGGGATCCGAACCCTTGGCGGGAGGCAGCGCACTCTCCAGTGCGCCACTGGGCCGGCCCTAGACTTGTCTTTTTCAGTATATTTTTGATGACTTGGATAATGTGATCTATCTTCTGAGCTTCAGATTCATAATGAAATGATTCCTGGAAGTCTTCACTGTGAATGTGCAAAGCAACTCAACCTACCATGTCCAAAAATGAGCTCGTTATCCTCTTTTGGAGTTGCCTCTGTCTATGCTTTCCCAACTCAATTGATGGGCTGACAAATTAGTCAAGACTTTCAGCTGCAAGTGCCTGAATTCATCTTGAACTACTGAAGCAACAAAGGGAATGTACTGTCTCACAAAATCCAAGGAACGTGTTGTACAACTAAATTGCAGAAGGGTCAGGGATGCAGGTGGGTCCCCGGAACAACTGGAGCCAGGGTCTCCAACATTACCAGGGCTCTCCTCTCTGTTTCACCTTGCCTATTGGCTTCATTTTCTTTTGCTTCTACATAATGGAAAACATGGCTGTCAGCTCCATCATTTCATATTTTGCTACTTCTATACCCAAACAGAGACTGACTGAAGCTTGTTTTGGTTTGAAGGTAAAGATTTTGGAGAAGGACTCATTGGTTTCATTTGAATCAGTTGCCCTCCCCACTATTCATTACCTGCTGCCACTGAGTTGGGCTTCTGTGATTGTCATAGGTGAAGGGTTTTCCTGCCTCAATCAGTCATGGACATGAGGGCAAAATTATGGGAGAAACAATGACAGCTCCCTTGAAATAAATTGTTAAGCAGTTTTCAGAAGAAAAGGTGAGATTCTTTTTTCAGTAAAAAAAAAAATGCAGGGATGTGCTATGTAGACAAAGCCATAGGTGCCCACTACAATTACGACAAATCCATCTACCCAAATGTGCAAGAGTCATCCTAGACTCCTCTCCCTCTTGAGCTCCCTCAGCCAATCAGCCAACAAATCCCCAAGTGCATCAAATTGGTTTCTTCCCAATTTCTTCCAACTGTATTCCACTTTCCTACTTCAGATCCTCACTATCTCATCTGAAGAATTGGTGGTGGTTTTGCCAGTGTCACTGTCTTCTATTTTCACCACCCTTCATATTACCATCAGGATGAGCTTCCTAAAACACAAGGATGGTCCTATCTAAGATCCTCTCAATATTCTCCATCACCCAAAGAATAAAGTTCCAAACCCAACCAATAATGCAAAATTCTTCTTAACAAAGCTTGATGCCACTTCTTCAGTTTCATCTTCACTGACTCCTAATTTGTTCATAATCTGTGATTTCAACTTGCTTCTTTTGAAAATTCACCCAGATGGTCTCACCCAGCCAATACAAGGAATATCTGCTTAACTGTAGGATTTTAGGAGTTAGCAAGATAATTTGAAAGACCGCCTTCTTTAGCTGTTGAGGGGGGACCTGATCTTACACAAAATCTAAGGGAGTAGACAGAAAGATAGTCTAGTCCATCTCTCCTTTATTTTTACAGATGAGATACTAAGTCCCTGAAGAATAAATTTACTCTGTCTATGTAATGGTGGGCAGTGTCCCAAGTCTTCTGATTCCCATTCCAATGCTCAAAATCCAGTGAGAAGTGAGAACAGATCTTACAAACAAAAGACTCAAGAAGGGAGGAAGGGAATACAGCCACAGGGAGAAAAGATCCAGAAAAGAAGGAAGATGCACACTTATTTCCCTACATCATCCTCTACTCTAAAGTGTAAAGTTAAACAAGAAAAGCTTAGGAAGGCTAGGGAGAAGAGAGACAAGCCACTACAAAGGGGAAGTGGAAACATACAAGAAGAAAAGGAGCAATGAGGAGCTTAAGAAATCATCTCCTCAGAAGAGGGATGGGTCCAAGGCCAGGAACAAAGGGGCCAGATGGTCTTAATGACCAAACTCTGCCTCATTCCTTTCATGTGACTATAGCAGGAATGGTCCCCAATGAAGGGCCATATCCTGCCAGTGGTCTGTCTCACAGGCTCCCATTGGTGCCTTGGAAGTTTCTCACTGAGGTTGGGATAATTTCCCACTCCCTAAACCTCACATGAAGAAGCCTGCTTACTCACTCCCAGGACTGTATTTAGGACTATGTTGGAATTTATAAAGTGAATAAAAGTCTTGGAAATCTCTTTTGGTCCTGTCCATTATTTAATTTTAAAATGTAATTGATATACAAATATGATTTCTAGATGATCTCAACCTTCTTGGTAAAGAAAAGAATTGCTAACATTTGTGAAAAATACAAAAATACAACTCACCTATGGCTAAAAAGAATTCTTTGGATACATTTGACTCTAAGAAAAATGCTTGGTAAAATTCATCTTGAAATAATTCTCCTCCCTTTCCTCCCTGTTGCCTTCCCCTAAGAAAAGTTGAATTCTTAAGAGATTCCAATGTTGGGGTTACCTACAAATAATAAAATATTCATGGAAAGGTTACCCCAAAAGAACAAAGCAGAAAAGTAACTCCAGGAGTTCTGAAGAGAATCATTGGCCTTTCATAGACTCACCTAAGCTCCTTTTCCAAAACTTGAGTTAATACCGGCATCATGAGATCCCAGACTGTGTTCTTTTTGTTAGTTTGGAAAGAATGACTAATCCCTGTATACTATTTTTAGAAACTGTTATTTTGACCAACTTAGGAAGAATGGACTAATACTAATAATATCTAACATTTACAGCATTTTCACAGTTTACAAAGCCTTTTTCCACTTAATCTTCACAGCAGTTCCCAGATGAAGTGACTTGCCATGGCTACCTTGTAGCTAAGTGGCAGAGCTGGGATATAAACTCAGGTCTTCTGAGGCCAGCCTTCAGTTTTAACTGTGCACTGGACAGGGGAGGTGCTATAACTAATAACCTCCATATTTCAGCAGTGTAGCATGGTAGAGTTTATTTCTCATTCTTGTCATAGCAGTATGTGTTATTGGGCTGAGGATTCTGATCCATGTAGTCATGCAGGGATTTATGTTCCTTCTACCTGTGCATCAATATCTTCTACATGTGTCCTCCAAAGGCACAGAATGGGTGAGAGTAGAAAATCACACATGGGAGATTTTTATGGGTCAGGCCTGGAAGTGGCTTACATCACTTCTTCCCATGTCATTTTGGCCAGAACTCAATTTCAGCAAGGGAGACCGAGATGTGACTCAGCTATTTGCCCAGATCCACAAGCCCTGGGAAAGTGATTTTGAGAGCTTTGTCCTTCAGCACTGTGGTTTATCAGGCCTCCATGAAATCCCTTCTGCTAGCGATGCCCTGTTGAACAGTCTCTGGAAGTTCTTTATTTCCTTCCCTCCAGCATCCTTTTGCTCCTCAGAACTCCTGTTGATTCCTCCTACATTTCACCCTCTCTCAGAAGCTGTTTTGAGATCTATAGAATTCTCTTCTTATTTTCTTTACATTTTACCTGTGCATTTCTCTTCTCCTTTTTGATATTATGGTATGTATGTTTTGGTTTTCGTCCATGGTTCCTGGCTTGTTCCAACTTTCCTCCATCTTTCTGTTGTGGATCTGACCATGAGGAAATTTTCTGACTTACCATGTCTGATTGTAGATCATAGGATTTGCATTTCAGAAGGAGTCCTGCCTGGGATGAAGCAATGTTACACAGAGAGACCAAGAGGAATTGGAAGACACAGGCCATGCTGTGTTTCCCCACTCAGCCTACCAATATTAGATCATTTTTGTCCAATTGCATTTCTACATAGTTGTTTATGCTTCAGTCATACCTATTCAATGAAGTCTCCATAAAAGACCCAAAAAGATGGGATATGGAGAGCTTCCAAATAGCTGAACATATAAAGGTGCCTGCAGTGGGACATGCCTAGGAATGTTATGGAATGTCATGCCCCATCCCTGGGCATCTACTCTATTCTTTGTAATCTTCTTTATAATAAACAGGTAAACATAAGTGTTTCCCTGAGTTTTGTGAGCTGCTTAGCAAATCAATCAAACCCAAGGAGGGGTTTTTAGGAGCCAATTTATAGCTAGTCAGAAGCACAGGTGAAACAACCTGGGGCTTGTGGTTGGCATCAGAAGTGGGAGGTGGGCAGTCTTGGAGACTGAGCCCTTAACCTGTGAGATCTGATGCTATCTCTAGGTAAACAGTGTTGGTTTAAACACTATTAAACAACAGAAATTTATTTTCTCATCCTTCTGGAGAATGGGAGCCAGAGATCAACGTATCAGCACATTTGGTTTCTGGTGAGGACTCTCTTCCTGGCTTGCAGATGGCTGCCTTCTCACTGTATTGTCACATGGCAGGGGGCTAGCAAGCTCTCTGGTATCTCTTCTTATAAGGACACTAATCCCTTTATAAGGGCCCCACCCTCATGACTTCAACTAAACCAAATCACCTCTCAAAGGCACCACTCCAAATACCACCATGTTCGGGGTTAGGGCTTCAGCATATGAATTTTGGGGAACACAATTCAGTCTATAGCAGTGAGTGATAGATATACTAGAGGTTTTGTACTACTCATGCAACTTTCCATAAGTTTGGAATTATTTCAAAATAAGAAGGTAAAAGAAATAAGGAAAACTCACACAGGGTAGTAAAGTAAATTGCCCAGCTCACACAGCTGGTGAATGGTAGGAAATGGTGTTCTCCTATCTTCTCTTGGCTGCTGTATAAACACAGCTGCTATGTGACTCCTCATATGCTCTGGCACTGTCCAGCCCCTCAATAATACAACACTGACCAGGACCAACTAGGCCCTTCCTTCGGCTTGCACCCTGCAGCTGGGTCAAGCACTTTTCCAGAATGTCTGGCTTTTCCCACCACTTCTGGATTTGGATGAAACACTGACCTATGCAGGGCATAGAGTCAGAGAGAAGAGAAAGGATGATGCAAACAGGAGTGCAGGGTGGTTTCTGCCTGTGGGACAGACTTTGATCAGCTAGAAGCCAGAGATAGTCTCACCCCTCGCCCCTCTCTCTCCCCCACAGACACCTGCATGACAACTTGTTTCTACGTAGTGAAACATCACTTTCTACTGCTCCACGTCTTCCCTTCCTCACTTCACTTTGCCCCATTCCAGCAGCCTTGGGTTTGCACCTCCTAAATAAGGCACCAGCTCTTTAATCCCTGCCTCAGTCTCCGTTTTCTAGAGAAAGGAGGGAAAAACAAAGAGTGAAAAAAAACCCCCAAATAAACAAAAAATGACTATGCTATTCAGCCCCTAATTTGAGCTGGATCCTAAAGATAGGTAACATTTCGACAGCCATAACCTTGAGAGCAAGGCTCTACAGGTAGGAATGGCTTTAGGTAAAGCATAATAGTGGTAAACTACTTCATGAGGCTGTAGTGTTGGGCAGGTGGGTGGTAACAGGGATGCAGGAATGAACTTCAGGCATTCAGGTGTAATAAAACATGATTGGCTTGAATGCTTGTTGTAGAGTTTAGACATTATTCTGCAGGCATTGTGAGCCATGAGGACTTTTTGAGGTAAGAGAGATAAAAGAATGATGATGATGATGATGATAGTAGTACTAGCAATAAAGTCTTGTGTTTTCTAAATTAATCTTATGATTACTGTTTGCTAACCTTTGTACTAGGCATTTTTTTTTTTTTTTTTTGGCAGCTGGCTGTTATGGGGATCTGAGTCCATGACCTTGGTGTTATAAGGCTGTCCTCTTAATTAACTGAGCTAACCAGCCAGCCCCGGGATCCCTTTTATAAGGATACAAATGTCATTTGTGAGAGCTCTACCCTCATGTCCTAATCACTTCCCAAAGGCCCCATCTCCTAATATTATCCTCTTGGGAGTTAGAATTGCTAACACATGAATTTGGGGGAACACATTCAGTCCCTAACATTCACCATTCAACATATTGTGTCTTCTAATCTGTTCTTCTGTTTATGATCTGTACACTACTACTAGAATGCAAGCTCTATTGTGTTCACTGCTGTGATGCTTTAGCATCCAGTGTCTGCTACATGGTAGAAATTCAGTAAGTGGTTGTTAAATTAATTAATTAACTTTTTTTGAAGGCTTGTTCTGCAAGGCACTTTGCTGCTGTCTAAGCTCAGTATCAAAAAGAAAGGAGGTTCTGGAAGCCCAGTACCCTGTGGGTCTACCTAGATGACAGCAAAGGGCTTAGATACATTACTTCCAGGTTGGTTCTTTGTGATGAATAGCTCAAATAACCCTTTGGGAATAAAGGTCATATGCCCTCATCTGTCAGCACCTTCCAGGGATTGACTCAGTGAAGAGAGCTGCCTTATCCAATGTCACAACCCCATCCCAGAGAGCCCAGACCTGGGGATGGCTTGATGTGCAGTACAGGGACCCTGCACTCTTGCCCCAGTTCAGAACAGCTCTAAAAAAAAGTGATTTTGGGCCTGCGTGGCAGCTCTGCCTCTCCCTCTGCCCAATTATGCTTCATTTCCTTCCATTCCACAAGTGTGGATCACAAAAGCACTCCCCAGTAAACCTCCTACACACTAACTCCATCTCCGAGTCTGCTTCCTAGGGAGCCCCGCCTGTGACAATCCCCCCAAATCAAGATACATCTCCATTTCTGATATTGCGACTCAAGAATAGTGACACTTTTTCATCATGGGCAAAAACAGACTTGTCATCCAGAAAAGACAATTGGCTTCATAAGGGCCAAGAGATTGTTCACCTTGGAACTCAGAAAATCAATGGTATGCCATTAAAGAGGAAATATAAAACAGATCCAAGCATTTCTAAAGGAAGTGGTTGTTATCACTGGGGCGCTGGGAATTTCAGTGCTATGCCCAGGTAACATATAAGCTTTTAACTGGGGCCAAGGACACTGAGAAGGCTGTGATCTTCTCTGTATCTTGACATTCAACACTAATCAGGGTTAATGGAGTCTAAGTTTTGGGAGGGCTGGGCCAGGGAAGGGTGAAGAGGGACAGTTAGAGGTTTTTATGCATGCGTCTATGTTATTTCGACATTTCAGGAGAACATATTTGGGTTTACTTTTCCATCCAACACAAGTGAACAAAAAATTTAAAGCCTATAAAGTAAAATACATGCCTTCTTAATGTCATTCAATCTGGCGGACACTGGAGTCCACCCACCAAAGACGTGCCCAGTGTTCCCATTCCAGTGCTTGCTCCCTATAAAACAAACCTGTGCAGATCATATCAGATGGCTTCCACAATCAAAACACAGCCAGGTTCCATTCTAACACTTAGAACATTTTCCCACCTCCTTGAACTCATATTTCAGAACCACTTCCTGTTCCGTAAAAAAGCTGGGCCTTTCCCAGCTCTTTGTTTTTGCATTTATTATTTCCCCTTCTCTCTTCCTTTAATTCTGTCCTTGCTTCAATGTCACCTGTCTTCCAGCCTTCAGACTCCCCCTCCACCCCGGGCATAATTCATAACTTCCACCTTTGTTCTCATGCAGAACCTTGTGTTTATCACTTTTCTAGTTTTTTCTTTCTTTCTTTCTTTCTTCTTCATATATTACAATGTTAATAAATGCTTATGTAAAAAAAGAAATCTAAAATATAAAAGTACATAGAGTGGCAAGTATAAATCCCTTCACCCATGCTTTGATTCAGAAGCTGGTTGGTGAGGGTAGAAGAGGTACACAGGTGTTTATCATATTATTCTGTATACCCCTTTATATCTGAACTATTTCATTAAAAGGTGACAGTCTTTCCTTTTCTTTGCTAGAAGAATGACTGTTAACAGTTTTTCATGCACTCATTTTTCTAGACCATTTTCCATGTTTTCAAACCTATAAATACACATACACACACATGCAATTATTTTTATACAAATGGAACTGTATTACACCTATTGCTTTGTAATTACAAAAATAATAATAGACTTTATTTCTTAGAGCAGTTTTAGGCTTTGAGAAAATTGAGCAGATTGTATACAGAGTTTCCATTTACTCCCTCCCGCCTTCCCCCTACAGTTTCCCCTAATAGTAACAGCTTGCATTGATGTGGTACACTTGTTACAATTGATGTGCCAATATCGATACAGTATTATTAACTAAAGGCCACAGATTACATGAGAGTTCACTCTCTGTGTTATATATCTATGGGTTTTGCCAAATAGATCCACGTATCCACCATGCCAGTATTTCGTTTGACTGCCTTAAAAATCTTCTGTGCTCCACCAACTCATCCCTCCCCCACCTTAACCCTTGACGACCACTGATCTTTCTGCTGTTTCTGTGCTTTGGCCTTTTCCAGAATGTCGCATAGTTGGAATCATATAGTACGTAGCCTTTTCAGACTGGCTTCTTTCACTTAGCAATATACATTCAAAGCTCCTTCATGTCTTTTCATGGATATGATTTATTTTTTAATCAATATCAGCATTTTCCCATGTCCTTACATAGAGGTCAACCTTTTTCTCCGTAATAACTGCATAAATATTTCATAGCATGATTGCACGAACTTCTTTATCTTTTTCCTTCCTGAGAGACACATAGGTTTTTTTCAAATTTTCTAATTGTCTGTTTACATATCTTTCTCTCATACTAAACTTTGTACTCCTTCACCTTAAAACATATATAATCAATAAAAGGTTATTATCATTTTTGTTCACAAAGAAGAACAATTTACACAAGAAACAATTGGTGGTGACTGAAAACAAGAAGAGGGAGGTGATAGCCAAGGAGTTTAGGGCAGAGAGGGATGATCAAGAAAGACTTAACAGGGCAAGTGGGCTTCTAAATTGAGCCTTGAAAGGCTTGGTAGGGATTAGGAGGGCTGGGAGATTTTGGCCCTTTCCATTTCTAAAATAAATAAGCCACCTCAGCTGGCTGGTGCTGGCATCATTGCTCAACAGCCAGAGGGCTTGGAAACATGCCCACCCTGACTGCTGAAGACTTCCCCATCTGTCCTGCTTCAGCCCTGGGGAGCATGTGAAGGAAAGACAGACTCACTATTAAACAGGGCTTCCTGAGAACATAGATGGGTGTGCATGTGTGACTCTTAGGCAGACACTGGCCAAGAAAAGGCAAGGAGGCCCAGCCTCCAGGAGCTCTCATTCCAAAAATATTCTTTGCTTGTGGAAACCAAGTACATGCCAAAGGACTCATGGGGTGATTGCCTGACGGCTCCTGGGGCTGCATCTCATAACAGGTCTTACCCTCTCTGGTACAGAAAACATCATGGTACCCCCCATCTTCCCTACTATGTTAAATGTTCTCATACTCAAGAACCAAATCTTAGCCACCTTAATTCCTCCCACAGAACCTACCACCCAGCATAACTCTAGGTGTTGTTTGCTGAATGACTAAGTGAACAAATAGTGCTAAAAGATACTTCTCCTAATTTGGATTCCCCCAGAAGCACACCCTGAAACAAGAAATCCAGTGCAAGTAGTTTATTTGGGAAGTGATCTCAGAGACACCAGTAGGGGAGAGAGGAAGTGAGATGTGGACAAGGAAGGAAGGCAGCCAATACAAGGGTGTATTATGAAGCAAGTCTTCTCTGTGGGCAACCGGAGCCTAATCTCCCAGGGAAACTTTGGGAAATGGCAAAACATGTCCTCAGAATGATCCCATCCCAGGGTGAGGTGGCTGAGATATTTATATGCCAAATCCTGCGAGTCATTGGTTGAGGTCTGCTCCTGGGAGTATAATAATTTCCCAGCCCTTCAAACCTGCCGTAAACAGGAGGACTGGGTGGCCTTCTACAGTTCCAGAAAAATCCTTCAGACTCCAAGATGCAGGTGCTGGAAGGTGGAAGTTGGCCAGAGTACACTGACATGGAAAGTCTGAGGGTTACGGGCGAGACACACACAGCATTTGTTGTACCATCTTCCAAGAAAAAAATGTCCACAGGAGACCTGAATCCCCTCTATAGCTTTGTGACAAGTAGTTGTTCCCACCCCCAACCTGTACCTGAAGTGAGAGGAAACAGCACATTTCAGGGCAGTTGATTTCATTGTTGGTAACTTCAAGTGCTTTCCCATTAATCCTAAAATCTCCCTGTCTCTAAATTCCGCAATGGCTGCTAGTTCAACCCACTGGAGCTACTCTAAACATCTAATGCCTAATCCATGTGTCAGCCTTCCATTATCTGAAACAGATGCAATAGTCTCTTTGCACACACATGGTCCTCTCTCTTTTAAACACCTCCCATTCTTTCAACATATCCCTCACATGATGTAGTTTTGAGTTCCTGGCCATCCCTCACACTCCTGACTAAGCAAAAAAAGAAAAAAGAAAAAAAAAAAAAAGGAAAGAAAGAAAGAAAAAGAAAAGAAAACAAAGTATCTATGAAGGACTAGGGACTAAGTTACTTTTAAACACTGGTAGCCCTTCAACCCATGTTCTTTAAATCGGGGGTGACCACATAGTGAGAGAAGAGGCTAGGGCTTCCTAAGGGGACCAGATGAAGGATGCAGTTGCTAACAGTGCTCAGTCTATGCCCCTCCCCCAGTCCCCACTGTCCAGCTCTGGTGACAAACTTGCACACACCTGTGACAAAGAGAAAGCACTATAAGTAACTGTTGCACTTTTGCCCAAAGGTAGGTAAGGTATTTGAGTTCTCATTTCATTCCCCTCCACCCTAAACTGTTCATGAATCTATTCCTTCCAACTACCTATAGCACTTTTCCTGCATGGGGGAGATGCAGTTTCCTTCTTGTTACATTTCTAGTAAGTGCCTTACTGAGTCCCCTGCCCCCCACCTAGTAGATTACTTTCTCTCTCAGCAGTTGCTTAGCATTCCTGACAATGTTTATACACTCTATGTAATCCTCACTGCACCCCTTGGAGGAAAGGATTGTTCTATTATATTATAGAAGAGGACACTGAGGCTCAAAAAAGTTAAGCTATTTCCCAAGCCTATACAAGGCTAGGAATGGAACCTAGCCTGCCTGACTCTGAGCTACCTCTGTTGTTTTTTCCCTTTTCAGGCTTCATTCCTCTTTCTTCTGGTAATAGTGCCCACATTTATTTTTTTGGAAACCATTTCTCCCCCCTCAATCTTTGTTGTTTGCTTGAAGATGTCTCCACTCATTTGCAGAGATCACTAGATTGGGCACAAGCCAATTTCTATATGTCCTCCTCTTGCCAGTTATTGGTTCAAAGATTAGCATATAACCAGAGTCAGGCCCATATTTCAATAGGATGAAAGAAAGCAAGAAGCTCCTCTTTCTTTTTTTTTTTTTTTTTTTTTGTTTGTCTTTTTCCGTGTCCGGCAACGGATCGCAACCCTCAGTGTCGCCCCCGTACCGGACCGGGACCGGCAACGGGATCGCAACCCTCGGTGTTGCTCCCACGCCTTGCTCAGCCAGTGAGCGGGAACCGGTCTGTATGTGGGATCTGAACCCTCGGCGGGAGC
>NW_007732143.1:23370-72530 GCF_000696425.1 Galeopterus variegatus
TGGAGCACCGCCACACTTCCCAAGCGGCGCACTACAGCAGTGCGCCACCGGGCCGGCCCCAAGAAGCTCCTCTTTCTACTGGGACTGGTGGTCATAAAGGATGATGCATGCCTGAATCCACCAGGAATCACAGTGTAGAACTTAATAATGGAGCTATCAAAGAGGACAACTGAGATGAGAAGGAGGAGAGAGGGTGAGCCTGGATGACAACACTCAAGTCCCCAGATCCAGCAGAAACGAAACCTATTTATCTCTGGATTTCTTGTCTACAGGATCAATAAGTCAAAATCAATCTCTTTCCACCTCCCACCCTCCCAGCAAGTTTGAGTTGGGATTTCTTATTTGCAATGAAACAACCAAATGAATCTTAATAATTTAGTATTCCTCTCCCCAAGCTCTGTCTACAATACTATGCAGCCTGCATTTTGGTGTAGATACACCCATCCATACATCCACAATCATTAATTTTTTGTAAAGCACTTTGTAAAGCACTTTCAGACCTACTTCCTCTCTCAACCCTTTGAGAGAAGCCAAATAGATATTAAATCGCTGTAGCCATTTTTATAAATAAGGAAACAGATCTAGAGAGGCTAAATGACTTCTCTAAGATCACACAGCTAGTCAGGGGGTGGCAGACTTTGTATAAGGATCTGATCTCTGGGGTCTTAGGCCAATGTTCTTTCCATGGTATCTTGCTGGATTCCTGGGTTCATAACTCATCTGGATCAACAAGCTGTGTGATCTTCCAAATCAGTTCACCTCTCTGGACTTTAATTTCCATCTACAAAAAAAAGGAGTTGGTAACTACGATTTCTAAGGGCCCTTCCAAAACTTGCGTTCTGGTGGCCTACGATTTCGCTTTGTAATGACGCCTAGGACTTGTCAGGTTGGCTGTAAGTCAAAGACTTGGCTGAGAGAAAATCCCATCAGTCAGACTCTACTCAGCACAAACACACTCATGCACACACCTGTCTGACATCATTAATGTTTCCCGTGTTTCTGTTCTGAGAAGGAGCAAACATTGGTAACAACCTGAGAGTAATAAAATAATTGTGTAGATGCCCTGTACCCCATCTGCTTTATTCCTGTTTAGAAAAAAAGGGTCATGCACTATAATCTTTTAGGCTTTCAGTCCTCAAACAAATGAAATAAAGCAGTCTTCATGTTGTTGCATTTCCCCTGACAACAAGAGAACGTGCTGTGTACCAGCCCTGAGTCACGTGTAGGGCTCTGTATGGGGGTATGGGGGTGGGGGAACTAAAAAGCCTGCCTCCCCAGCTCCTAGGTGTGGATACAAGGTCCAGACACAGCTCCAGGGCCACTCATGTGCTCTCCCAGCTGCGGCCAATGGCTTCTCAAGGCCTCAAAGAGGAAAGCAGTGTGACCACACACTGATGCATTGGTGAGAATTTAAAACCCACTCAGAGCCCTTGCTCACCTCCATGGTGTTCTTTACTTTTCAGATGCTCTTAATCATTTTTGGACTTTTTTCTTCCTGGTTGCTGCTTTAAAGGATTTCTAAAAGAAATGGGCGCACCAAGGGTATATGCCTTTGTTTTATTTTATTTTATTTTTTATTTTATTTTATTTTTTTGGTAAAAAAGGAAGTCAGCTTTATTCAGGAATACCAGTGACCTATGAAGGGATATTAGGCTAACCCATCTCTCCAGTAAACCTGAAGGAGAGTGGCCAGACATCTCAAAGACTCAGATTTGAGGGGTATTTAAAGAGGGAGTTGAGGGAGTGAGATGTGGGAAATGAAAAGCAGGAGGGAGGGAGATGTGAGCTGTGGGGACTCCGTGCTAGGAGTCAGGTGCAAGGTTTAGCCAAGACTCCATCTGGTTTCTGCTCCAGTCCTTGCTGTTGTCTCAGGGTCCTGCTGGAGGGTGGAGTCAGCATAGCTTTATTGATGTCTTCTTTGGTTTCCTTTGGATAGTACGTGCAAGTCTGCAGCTCCAGGCTGGCTGGGCCAATGACGTTGCACCATGAACACTGGAGCTTCTGAAGGAAACTCGAAAACAAGCAAGCAAACAAAACAATAGCAAACAAGAAAAGAATAAACCTTTTAAATTTGCTAATATCATAAACAAAAGTGAACAGGAATAAAGAGAAAGACAATTGTCTCATAATTAGTTAACATTGTTTTTGGAATTTCTGACCAATGCAATAAGACATGAGATAGAAATAAAAGGTCTAATAAAAGATGGGTAAGTAAATGAAAATGTAAAATGACGCAGCCACTATAGAAAACAGTAAGGAAGTTCCTCAAAAAATTAAAAATAGAATTACCACATGACTCAGCAATCCCATCTCTGGGTATCCATTCAAAAGAATTGAAATGAGGATCTCAAAGAGGTAACTGCACTCCCATATTCATTGCAGCATTATTCACAATAGCCAGCATGTGGAACAACCCAAATATCCATTGGTGGATGAATAAAGAAAATGTTTTACATACACACAACGGAACATTATTCAGCTGTGAAAAAGAACGAAATCCCACCAATGCGACAACATGGATAAACCTTTAGAACTAAATGAAATAAGCCAGTCACAGAAGGGCAAATACTGCATGATTTCACTTATATCTAAACTCATAGAAGCAGAAAGTACAGTGGTGGTTGCCAGGGGTTGGGGAGAGGGAAATAGGAAGTTGTTCAAGTGGAATAAAGTTAGTCGTACAAGAGAACTTATTTATGCCTTTGTTTTAAAATGTATGGTGAGGACAGCAGATCAGGACACAATTGCCATCAGAGAGAGTATGTTACTCACAGTTTCCGAGAGAAGGGGGCATGCCACACCTTGCAGGACTACACGGGAAAGCACAAGGGTCAGGCAGGAGGCAGAGGGAACAAGGGGGAGATGTGAACAAGAGCCTTTATTGTGATTTCCATGGGAAGGAATGGGTGAGGCAGAAGAAGCAAGCTTAAAGTTGGCTAGTTTGAAGAATTTCAGTGGCTCTGAAGCACAGGGGCTGTCTCTAGTTGCCTGGTGTCTGGCTCTGGGGTGATGGGGGCAGGAGGATGGAGCCCTGAGTGTGAGAGCCAAATAAAGGAGGTGGTTGGGGTATGGGTTCTGGATTGATTGGTTTGCATGTGAAAGGTATGCTTGTAGGTGAGTCATTTACTATTTCTAGGAACTGGCTAGCCCTGGGAGAGAGGCAGTCTCTCAGGGTCAGCAAGGCCCCAGATGTCAAAGCATCAGAAACACAAGGTCAATACAACCTTCAACAAAACACCACAGACTGTGTGGCTTAAACAACCGTGAGAAGTTGATTTTCTCATAGTTCTGGAAGCTTGGAGTCCAAAATCAAGCTGTTGGCAGGACTGATTTCATTCTGAGGCCTCTATTCTTGACTTGCAAATGGCCTCCTCCTTGCTGTGTTCTCATATGGCTTTTTCTCTGTGCACACGTTCCTGGTGTCTCTTTGTGTGTCCAAATTTCCTACTCTAATAAGGACACCAGTCAGATTGGATTAGGGTCCACTCTAACAGCCTCATTTTAACTTAATCGCCTCTTTAAAGGCCCTGTCTCCAAATATAGTCACATTCTGAGGTACTGGGAATCAGGGCTTCAACATATGACTTTTGGGGGGATACCTCGTGGATCACCAGAGAATAAAGGCATGGATTCAGGAGAGAGCAGGAGACACAGTGAGGACTATGAGCTAGTAAAATTTGCATAGAATGTAACTATAACTTCATTTATATCTACCAAATTTGGGAGCCTTGACCAATTTGGAGTATGGAGATATTTGTTTGTGTGAAAGATTATTAATAAATCCTTTCTGAATCAGGATTTCATCTGCAAACAGCCCATCCCCCCTTCCCCCCAAACCAGTGCCCACAACCCCAGGGAGGTCAAGTCCCCTTCAAAAGGCACACCAATCCCATTTACTTGCATTTACAGTTCATGTCCTGACAATGCAGAATCCTCTCTTTGACAATACAGTTCATTCAAACCATGCAGGGAAAGATAGGGTCAACAGACTGGAGTGTCTGAAAGAAAGTACATGATGTCCAGGTTTTAAAGTGCAATGGGCCAACAAATTAGTCATTCACTTCTTTCTCCTGTGCCCCACTCAGGAGAGTCTGGTACCTTCTCCAGCACATACACACAAACCCCTTTATTACTCATGCCCTCAACATCCACTGTTGTACCTAGCCCAATTTCTCCCTCACTAACTACCATGCAAGACTCTAGAGAACTCCTTTTATGCCCTCTACTCTCTGCTTAAAGAGGTGCCTGAAAAAGCTGGCAGAAGCCAGGCTGCTTGTCTCTCTCCTCCTCTCCATGCCTCCTCCTTCTCACAGGAAGTATGAAAGCCTTATTACTAATAGACTCTCCCCACCTTAAAAAAACATAAAGAGATCATGGGATATGCCAGGAACTCTGGCCCCAGCTCTTAAGGAGTTAAGGGTCCAGATTTGTTGACAACCATCATGTTTCCAGGAGTATCAGAATTAACCAAGCTATAGGACTGTTGAGGCAGATTTAGACAAAGTCCTCTGAAAGCCTGTATCAGTCAGAGCTGTTGACTGCAGGCAAAAAAGAAAAAAAAAAATCAACTATGCATAACTTAGCAAAAAGAAGATTTCCTGGAAGGGTACCAGAAGATGGTTTACAGAATCAACCAGGACTACAGTGAGGAGGTAGAGAAACCATGGAAACAGGTAGGAAATGAGGAGGCTTCAGAAATTGTTGCAGGAACAATATGGCTAGGGTTCTCATTATCTGACTGAATGTTAACCCATTGCTGGATGTAACCACAAAACATGGCCACCAGCAGAAACTGTTGAAACTGTGCAAACACCAGCGGTCCCTGTACTTTTGCATTATACTCCATCGATTCAAAGTGCCAAGAGGGACCATCTGATCAACTGGTAAAATCTAGTTCCCTTGCATGATTCCCTACTGCTGTGGGCAGGAGAAAGGGAGGATATCTCACCATCCCTCTCCCCTTAGTCTTAGGAAGTTGGGTGGAGCTGTGTCCCATAATAGTAGGCATATTGGTGGATTTCTCCAAAATAAGAAGGGAAGTTGAATGTTGGAAATGGAAAAAAAAAAAAAAAAAAAAAAACCACAGCTATGATTGTAGCTGTGGAATTTGGAAGCTATGTCAGTAAAAAGAATATTGTATCTAGGAGCCTATATGTACAACAGCTCTTGTTTGGTGAGGCAGAGATTGCTAAATAATCCACAAAAATTTGTGCTCTTCCTTTCAAAGTATGGAGTTGTTGAAGGGAACTGGCTTCCAAGTGAGAGACCACATTTCCCAGCACCCTTTACAGTGAGATGCAGCCAGTGACTGGGTTAAAGCAAATGGAATGTACAAGTAACACACTCCCACTTCCAGGCTTAGCTTACAAAAAATTTCCATGTCGTGCTCCTCCGTGCTATTTTCTTCTCTGGCTGTCTAGAATGGTGATGATGTTCAAGGTGACATTGGAAGCTATCATGTTAAAGATGGCAGAAACTGTGACTGGCAGAGACTATGACAGCTTGGCCTCTAAATGACTACAAGGAGAAAGGTCCCTTACCTACCTATTCACCTGCCCAGTGATCTTACCTGAGCAAGAAATAATTTTTGTTTCGGTATGGGCATTTTTAGGTCCATTTGTTACTGATACACTTAGGTTGTTTTTTGTTTTGCTTTCTGTTTTGTTTTGGGTAGAGCATGGTAGAATGAATACAGGCTTTAAAATGATGTAGACCTGGGTTCATATCTGTGCTCCACTATTTACTTCCTGTGTGCCCTTTCTTAGTCTCTGTTTTGGAAAATGAAATCAATAACTACCACAAAGGGTAGATATAAGGATTAAATGAAATAATGAATGGTAAATACCTTGTATGGTGTTTGGCACACAATTGGTGCTTAATGTGTGGTAGACTGCTGGCATAGTGTGATTTATATGGTGGGAAGACAGGTATAAACTGGGAATTAGAAGACCAGGGTTCTCGTTTAGCACCGCTACTTCTTGTGTAACCTTGCGGAAATCCCTTTAACTCTAGGAACCTTCCTCTTCTTGTCTATAAAGCAATGCTGTTAGATAACAACTGAAATTTCTACACCGTTTCCTGTGGAAAATCTTGGCTCTGCTAAATTCCTCAGGAAAGCCTCTAGGAAGGGGCTGAAACAAGCCAAGCAGACTCTGAACCCTGCCTCCATTCCAAACAGAGAAGCTCCCATTTGGTTTGTTTGACATGTTGGGCTTCCAGAAGACAGTTTGTTTGAAGAAAAGGTATTGCTGCTCTTAAAAAAAAAAATTAATTAGTGTACTCCAAGTTCTAAAATTATTCCCCACTCTAAGACCCTGTAAAAGTCTGAGCAATGATGGGTTAGTCCACCAAGTCATCTTGGGAAAGACTTTGTCTCTCCTCCCCCACCTGACCAATTTGCAAGAAGCCAAGGGTAACCTGCAATTTCCGAGACTGCCCACCCAAGCGTAAAAGTACTCAGGTGGGGTGAAATCATGACTATGAATAAGAACTAGAAATGCAACCAACAGGTACAGTCCCTGGCACTGGGACATAAGGAAAGGGCAGGCACATACTGTTCCAGTTGGAAAATGCTTAAATCAATAACTGGGCAGCTCTTTGTGTCCAGTAAATGAGGGAAAAGCAAGCAGTCAGGCTTACAGGCTTACAGAGCTGCTACTGAGGGGAAAGTAGCTGGCTCCCAGTCAGGGCCTCAGCATTCCAGTGTGGCTTGCTGCCATAGGATGTGTGGCCTTACAACACACAAATGTCACAGAAAGGGAGCTTGGCCAAAGGCTACATATTTTGCAAGCATCATGACTTTTAAGTTACTCAGTCCATGAATACTTATGCTAAATGTGCCAGACACTGTATTAGATGCTGGGGATATAGCCAAATCCTTACATTCTACATTCCAGTCTGGGGACAGACATAAACCAATAAGCAAATAATTATATGTCAGTGATAGCTGCTAAATAAAGGGGACACAAAATAAAAGGGGGTGCCTTTTAGAGTTTCTTCTAGATGGGTTTTGATGAGAGGTTGGGGGCTGGCTGGTTAGCTCAGTTTGTTAGAGTGTAGCCACCAAGATCAAGGGTTCAGATCCCTGTACTGGCCAGCCCCCTACCACCCCCCGCCAAAAAAAATGAGTTTGAAACTCATGCAGAGACATGAAGGAAGTAGTGGACGAGCTGTCCAGGCAGAGGGGTGAGTAACCGTGAAAGACCCAAAGACGGAGGAGCAAGGGGAACAGAGTGTCTGGAGTGGAGTGACCCAGGGAGGAGTGACAGGAGCTAAGACTTGGGAATCAACAAGGGGTTATGTCATCTGGAGTCGAATAGGCCATTGTAAAGAATTTGGAATTTATTCTGAGCAGGATGGGAAGCCATTGCAGGATTGTGACCAGAGGACTAATTTAACTTTTAAAAGGATCGCCCTAGCTGATGAGTTAACTGGATAAGGGCACTGGTAGAAGGAGGGTGACCATGTAGAAGGCTAATGTGATAATTTAGGCAAGTGATGGTGATGGTTCAAGCTATAGCAGTAGCAGCAGAGGCAATAAGTGGTCGGATTCTGGATGTATGTGGAAAATAGAGCCAACCAGCTCAGCTGGAAAGCAGATGTTGCTAACACTGTTGATTTTACTTCATGCTCTTTCTCTATTCTATCCCTTTCCTCCTCCCAGGAGAGGGGGTTTCCTCTTGAGCACAGGGGTGAGGGAGGCAAAGCAAAGAAATAGATAACAGGGTTTGACCTAAAGGAAGCTTTAAGATATAAATGCAGCAGAAAAATAAAAATAGAAGAGGCAAGAAATGAACATGAACAAGAGAAAAAAGCAAGAATGAGAAAGATAGAAATGCTTTCCATCCTTCCAGCTTTCTCATCTGAACATGAAAGTGAAAGGAGAGGTTGATTTCCTCTACCAGCAAAAGCCCTCATGAAAAACACTGGTAATTGTTCTGTTTTCAGGACATATGCACAAAGCTAGACTGAAGAAGGAGAAAAGATTTTCTGTAAAGAAAAATGAAGACCAGTACTAAAAGAGAGCTGCAGGCTCAGAAATCTAAATTCAATTGATCATCAATTCTAATAAAGCCCAAGTCTCCCTGCACAGTAATGGGTGCTGGCCCAGAATGTTGTTTCCCCTCTAATCTTCCAGAAGAGAGAAATCTGATTTCCATATGAAGAGAAATTCACCATCTCTCCTGGGTCCTCCTCTGCAACCACAATGCAGGGTTTCTAAAGTGACAGTTTCATTCACTGTAGGATAGACGTAGGAGACAACTTCATTTCCAATGCATGGCTTGAGGGAAGCTGTCAAATCTCCATGATATTACTGAACCTTCAAAGAGGCTTTTTGGGAGTTTTTTCTGTATCAGTGTTCGTGCTCTCATGTTTTTCACTTGGAAGATCATGAAATTTCACAGGAACATACAGAGGTTCAGTCAACGAACTATTCATAGTTATATCTGTTGTGCAGACAGCAAAGTAACCTTCAGCATCTCCAAAAAAAGCAGCATGCTTTCCTTGAAATCCTCTTGTACACTGTTGCCTACACAGCTTTCAAATAATAAAGCCCAAAAAGCACAGAGCAAACAAACATAGATGTTTTGCAGAGGTGCTGAAGAATGGTTTGTACTGAGTAAAAACGTATGTGTAAACATGGTGTTTTGATGTATGTATACATTTTGAAATGATTACCACAAATGACAGGTTGGTTTTTCCTTTTACCTTGCTTGGATATGGATTGGTAAGTTATAATTGAATCAGATGTTTGTTTGTCCTAAATTTTATTACTGAAGCGAGTTCAAAGGAAGCCACCCATCTCACATCCACAAGTAGGAGAATACCAGTCCTAAGAGCCACTTGTCTGCACTGAGTGAAACCACCATTCTGGGAATTCATTCAGTTCATGATAAACACACACACCATTCACAGCCTTGTTTTAAGGGTCTTTCTGAGATCTTCAAGAGCAATGCTTGAAAACTTGGCAGATCTCAGTCTAAAAGGAGGTGATGAACTTGGGGCACAGTTATGGAGGCTGGGAAGTTCACAATCCAGTGGGCGCATCTGCTGAGGGCCTTCTGGGTGGGAATTCTCTAGAGTCCCGTTGTGATGTTGACAATTATGTGGCAAGAATGGCAAGAGACTGAAGTAATGTTTCATGAAGTCATAGTACCCTTGAGGGTAACCAGAAGTCACCATTTTCAGGAGGGGGAAGAAAAAGGCAACTGGAAGACACAACTTCCACTGGAGAATATAATTATATCCCCTTGCCCATGTGTCTGAAAATATTTCCTGGCCACTGTAGCTTTGTGATACTGTCAGTGAAGGAAATGTTGGTCATAAATCTTGATGAAAGATTACAGGAGTCATTTCTGCCCTGAAGAATTGCAATGTGTTCAAGTGTTTAACATAATCTTAAAATGCAGTAGAAACCTTCCTTTAATCTAATCTTCAGCCTTCAACTGTCAGCACTGATGCATTAAGTTGGTAAACAGCAGAAGGAAGAAATAAAGCAGTGGTTGTGCAGAGACCAAAGACACTTTCGTTTCCCTTCGAGCTTGGTTTAGTCAACAGTTCCAAAAAGTCACATAGCAGTCTGTTTGTGTGAAATTCTGCCAGAAGGAATTAAGCAGAAAAAAGAGTATTTTTTCTTCAGAACTTGCAAATTTCCACCTGGGAAATTTGCCTAACAGATCCACTTCTCTACTATGAACATGTGATCTATTTATGAAATGCTAAAACAAATGAAAACCAAAAAAAAAAAAAAAAAAAAAAAAAGGGGGGGCAGGGCAAATCCAACATTATCAAGCTTTAATGGCCATCAAAGTTCTCTGCACTTTCTCTCTCTTTGTTCCTTATTCTTCCCATATCCTTCCCCTTTCCTGTCCCACAAAACCCCAAATTAATAAGTTACAGAGGTGTTTTGATGTTAAGCAATATGAAAGTTGATGAAAGCACCTTCTGTCAGACCCAGACAAAATAGGGCCAGGAAGGGCACGAAGGAGGGGACTCGTTCTTGCTTGTCTAAGAACTGTTTCCAAGGACCTTCTAAAAACCCATCAGAAATCCCTTTAGGTCTTTCATGTCCTTCACACACCTCCTGCTTTGCATATATGCACATGTTTCTGTTTCAAAGTTGTCATTATATGTTCTTTAGAACTGCAGTAATTTAGATAAGATGCTTCTAGAAGAAACTGCCCAGTGACAGCATCTCAGTCAATGAACTGTCCACAAATCTGACTTTGAGCCTTTGAAACCAAAGAACTCTCTCCAAGCAGCTTACATGACCCTCTTCCCTTTTTGCCAAGAAGAGCTTTCTCTACCCTCCCTCACTGAGCACATTTGTGGCTTGCCATGGTGTACATTCCAGATTATAATCCTATGTTCTATTCCCCAATAAACTGAACATGTTTGGAGATGTTTTTCTCTAATGTATTTTTTCTAGGTTAATGGCCATAAAAGATAATCACTACAACACATATGTTTCCAGGCCTGCTTTCACCTTCCACCAAAACTTAGTTTCAAGGAAAGCTCTTTTCTAGCCTGAAATCTTGCTTTACATTTTCTTGTTTTCCCCTCCCTAGAAGAACAGGATGTTAATGGCCCGTAGTCTACCAGGGAAAGTTTTTACCTAGGCTGAGAAATGGGTTTCTGAAGGAAGACCGATAGCCTCCATTGGGGCCTGAAAATAAAGACAGTGGGGCCCCCTCTACTGTGCCAACCGTGGTGTCCTCCACCCTCACTTCCCGGTCTCTCTTCTTTTTCTCTCACACACACATGCACTTGTGCACACATCCCTTGTCTTCTGAGTGAAAGTCTCTCTCTTTGTCTCTCTCTCTCTCTCTCTCTCTCACACACACACACACACACACACACACACTCTACTGGAAGGAAATCCTTAGGCTTTATCAGCAACTTTGACTCTGGAAACCAAGCAACCGTATCATTTTGGCAGGGTTACCCTTAGGAGTTGAAGGTCAGTATGCAGCTGGCTGCCTCTTAGAAATTAAGTGTTCTGGTGATTTCTCATTTTTATCTCTTCCTGGAGCAGAATCTAGCTGACTACATTAGATGTAAGAACAAAGCTCGGCAGCCACAGACTTTGCATCACCATTTCCCAGGTAAACCAGCCACTCTTATATCTCAGAGACCAATTGGTGAGAGCCAGACAAGTTATGGAAGCCATGGAAAACCCATAAATCATTGGCCAATGATGTCAGAAGAAAGGGCTCTGAGTAAAATGCCAGCATTGCAATAGAACCATTTATACCGTCTTTAATTACATTACAAATTAAATTGCATTTATTTACATTAAATCATATAATGAGTAATACTGGACTCCCACAGGTTTTGCAATTAAAGAAAAATCCATACCCTTCCTCATCCTCCTCTTATTAACTGCCTATGTTTTTTCTTTGAGGCATCCCTCAGGGATATGGATGTGTAAGCAACCCCCAGAGAAGTGGAAATCTCAAATGACAAAAAGATGGCACTATTGAAAATGAACATTCTACTTGAATGGACACTAGTGTGTGATTATTTTGATGGGATTATTATTTAAATGTGTTTTCTTCAACAGTTTGAAAATAACACAAGTGTGTTCCAAAGTGAAGACAAATTTCTTTTATTGAGAAGTTAGCTTACTTGGGAAGCAGCCACTGAATACTATGTGATTTTCTTGCTAATAAGTATAACAATGATGGAAAAAATATGTGGTTTCATATTTTCTCAGCATTATTTATTATTCACTCAAAATATATACTGATCACGTGCTTAGATGAAATGTATTAAACAAAAGCTAATATGTATAGTCAATACTCTGAATATCTCCTGCAAAGATATAAATGTATATTTATAAATATATTTATATTAATGTATAATACATAATATATATTTTACTATACAGGAATACATATATAACTTTGTACAACACAATGAAAAGTCTAGAATAGCTACTTCTTTTGAGCTACAAAGTTATTGGGTGAAATTTAAATATTTTTACCAATTCAAGTATTTCCACAGTACCTCTTGCAGATACTGCTCACTGGCTAGTCCAGCATCCATTCTCATCTCCTTTCCCTTGTCATCTTCTTGTCACTAGGCACTTGCTTTCCCAGCTTCTCTTATTGTTGGGGAGGCCAGGTGGTCAAGTTCTGCTCAACCAGGTATAAGGAAAAATCTGGTGAGGGATTCTAGAAGAGCTTTTGCTTTTCTAGCAAAAGGAGTACATGGCGTAAGCACTATTCCTTCCTTTTTCTTTCTTCCTTGAATGTGGGTATGGTGCCTTAAAATATGACAGTTGTCTTGTCCCTATACAGTGATGGATGAAAGGCAACACAGTAAAGATGTCAGAAAGAAAGAAAGAAAAAAAAAGGAGAAAGAAAGAAAAAGATCCTGGGTTCTAGATATTATCCAGCCATTCCACCGACTGCTTCTTTTTTTATTTCCCTGAAAGACAAATGGATTTTATTTGTTTAAGCTGCTGTAGTCTCCTTTGTTTTTGCTTTTTTGTTGTTGTGTTACTTGTAGCCAAAAGCATTTCTAAGTATTTCTAAAGTCTATAGGCCCTAGACATACACTGAAATATAAACTCAAGATCTCCAAGGTGAATACGAGTAATGGCAAGATAGGTTAAGACTGAGAGGACAGGAAAGGTAGTCAAACATTGTGTAACTTGCCTGCTATGAAAGGAACCAAGAAAAGCCTGAGGGAATCTCACAACAGCTTGATTTGATATTCTTTTAACAATAAAATAAGATTGGAAAAAAAGAATCTTCAAAATATTGCCCTTGCCAAGGGCACAATCTGGAAATTAGCCAGGTGGTTTAAAATTAAAACCAAAAATCAGCCTGCTAGAGAGATTCAGCAAAATCAGCCCACTATTCAGAAACTTGTTTGGAGAACAGGGAGAAAAGGGGAAAAGAAGGCAAGAAAGGAGGAAGAGAAGAGGAAAGAAGGAAGGGACCATCTTTGTCCCATCACAGGCCCTAACCTAAAATAGATACCTGCTACTAGGCAGATGTTCGTGCTTCTCCCATATCCTCTCGGATTCCTTTTCATGCGCATCACAGTTTTTATGCATACAGACTCCCATGATGCTTTCACTCACAACAATCAAAACCTGGGTCCCTTTGTCCAAGGACTTCCTCAGGCTACCAGAGCTACCTTCTTCTGCAAACACAGAGGGCCAGAAGAGCCTGGGAATTTATCTAGTCCTAAGATAGACTTTAACCACTGATCTCTGTTTTAGATAACCATATTCTCCTGAGCTCCCCTGCGGATCTGAAGCTGTCCCTTGTTGGGACTGTGCTTGATCCTGCCCTCTTGACCGAATTCTTCCTGTTCCTGATCCAACCTCCCCACTCCCCTATTGTCTCTTCCCAGGAATTCTTCCTAATAAACAACTTTAACATGAATCTTGGTCTCTGGGTCTGCCTCTGGTGAACTCCACTTAAAAATCCTTTTCTCTGGACTGTAAATAAAATTGCTCATCCAAGTCTAGTGGAGCATAAGAGCAAAAGAAGTTAGCCAGACAGTGAATCAAAAAGAAAATGAGAAGAAGTTTGCCAAGAACCAAAACTATGAACCATAATCCTCTGGGCTGCCCATTCTGGCCTGATGGTTGATAGAGTGAAACAACAATATTTTCCACAAAAGCATGCAATAAATTTGATATCCTGCTAAACATCAAGCCATTTGAAATACTTGAATACCATATCTAATACGGCTTATACCGTAGTTAGGAGGGTCAACAAATCAAAGAGAACAGAATTGTTAATACAGCTCAGCTGGCAAGGGTTTCCAAGCCTAGCCTTGGGCCTCTTCCTTCTGTAGGGACACAGGTAGAAAAAGCCAAGCTCTTTTTATTTATTCATGAACTTTCCTATCCCAGGTGACTTGATGCAAGGCTGAATTAAGGAGCAGTTTACTATCTTTCCTGTTAAGGAACTCGTCTCCAGTGAACTCAGGCTCCATCCCCATAACAACAAGAAAACCAGACCATGGTTCAGACGACCTGGTGATTCATGTGTCTTAATGACTGACCCTGCTGGCTGCATGGTGGGTAATTTTAGCTGGAAAATACCAGGTCAGTCATCATGGAGCCAACTTAGTTACATCAAACAACCAAAAGATCAGTCTCTGAGGCCCTGGGAAGACTGGGTTTGAGGTAAAGACTAAAACTTTTTTAATCAAACGAAGAATCTGAGAACCAACAGGGCAAGAGAGAAAGGAAGCCATATGTACAATATCAATATCAGTGTGCCTAATAGGTTTATTCCTAATTAACTATTGTAGAAACAAAATATTCTGCTTACTTGACCAAAAAAGAAAATAACTCTTTCAGAAAATTTTAACCCCAAGCCTCACCGCTGCCACCACCCAGAGATTGCTGAGTCCCCATCCGTCTGCTGCCACCAACTCCACACACAGAACACCCAATCATGGATAAATATGAGCTGGTGTGGAAATCCAAACTGGCCAAGCAGGCCGACTGATATGATGATATGGCAGCCAGCATGAAGTCTGTAACTGAGCAAGGAGCTGAATTATCCAATGACGAGAGGAGTCTTTTCTTAGTTGCTCATAAAACTCATAGCAGCCCATAGGTCATCTTGGAGGGTCATCTCAAATATTGAACAAAAGACGGAAGGTGCTGAGAAAAAACAGCAAATGGTTCGAGAATACAGAGAGAAAATTGAGACTGAGCTAAGAGATATCTGCAATGATGTACTGTTTCTTGGAAAAGTTCCTGATCCCCAAAACTTCACAAGCAGAGAGCAAAGTCTTCTATTTGAAAATGAAAGATTACTACTGTGACTTGGCTGAGGTTGCTGCTGGTGATGACAAGAAAGGGATCATGGATCAGTCACAACAAGCATATCAAGAACCTACAAGAAGCTTTTGAAATCAGCAGAAAGGAAATGCAGCCAATGCACATCCTATCAGATTGGGTCCGGCTCTTCACTTCTCTGAGTTCTATGATGAGATTCTGAACACCCCAGAGAATACCTGCTCTCTTGCAAAGACAGCTTTTCATGAAGCCATTGCTGAGCTCAATACATAAAGTGAAGAAGAGTTATACAAAGACAGCACGTGAATAATGCAATTACTGAGAGACAACTTAACATTATGGACCTCGGATACCCAAGGGGACGAAGCTGAATCAGGAGAAGGAGGGAAAAATTAACCAAGCTTCCAACTTTTGTCTGCCTCGCTCTAAAATTTACACAGTAGACCATTTGTCATCCATGCTGTCCCACAAATAGTTTTTTATTTACAATTTATGACAGGTTTATGTTACTTTTATTTGAATTTCTATATTTCCCATATGGTTTTTATGTTTAATCTACTGGGAGTAGAGCCAGTTAACATTTAGGGAGTTGTATGTTTTCATCTTGAGGTGGCCAATGTGGGGATTTTTATACAAGTTAAAAATGTTTGCCAGGGTACTTTTGGTACATTGTGGCTTCACAAGGGCCAGTGTTAAAACTGCTTCCATGTTCTAAGCAAAGAAAACTGCCTACATATTGGCTTGTCCCGGTGGGGAATAAAAGGAATAACTGGTTCCAGTTACAGGTGTAATTATCATGGGTACTTTAAGCTCTGGAGCACTTAGAAGGCTGTGGTAGAACAGATATCCCTTGGATGCTACATGTCAAGCCATGTGTCTCTGCGGAATACTCATTCTCAGTGTGCACACCTTTGACTACAGCTGCAGAAGTGTTCCTGTACACAAAGTTGTGACCCGGCTTACTCTGGATAAGGGCAGAAACAGTTCACATTCCATTATCTGTAAAGTTACCTGCTGTTTGCCTTCATTATTTTTGCTACACTCATTTTATTTGTATTTAAATGTTTAGGCAACCTAAGAACAAATGTAAAAAAGTAAAGATGCAATAAAGATGAATTGCTTGATATCCTTTACTTCATGTATATCAAGCACAGCAGTAAAACAAAAAAACCCATGTATTTAACTTTTTTCAGGTTTTTTTGCTTTTGTGATTTTTTTTTGATACTTACCTAACATGCATGTGCTGTAAAAATAGTTGACAGTGAAATCACTTGAGATGATGGCAGGCTTTGTTTAATGTCTTATTTTCATGAACAATCCAAGTGTAATTGTTAAGAACACATGTATTAAGTTCATGCAACTGGAATAAAAGTTTTATGAATGGACTTTTCAACAAAAAAAAAGAAAAGAATTTTAACCCTAAAGTAAATAACAACACCTTTAGTAACTGAAAATGTTAATTGACTAGGTGTCACTTGAATTCACCAAACATTCCCAAATTCATGGCATTCCCATTACTAAAACGGAAACCATATTTAGGATTTTAAAAAAAAAGTGAATTATTCAACAGAAGAGAGATGAGCTATAGAACTTTATGCGTGGCTTTATCAAGTGTACTTTTAACCCAAATGATGACAGTTCATGATGATTAGTCCACGAGATAAATTAATTTTAAAGTGGACCATATTAAGGAGATAAAAGTGAGTTGAGTAAGGTCAAAAGTTTACTTTTTAATGGCCCTAATAGGTCATTTTACTTTGTACATTTTTATCTTTTTATTGAAGTATAAATTACAGTAAAATGCATAGATCTTAAGTTTGCAATTTGATGAATTTTGACAAATGGGCTGCATGAATTTTGCCTGCCTTTGGATGGAGCATGCACACCCCAGTCTTCGCCTTTACCAATTTCCCTGTCACACTTTTTACTGCTTGAATATAGGCATTTCTGCTTGTGACCTTCATATTAAGCAAGTGGCAGCTAACCCAATGATTGGCACAGAGTATATGCTCAATAAAGATTTCCCAAATGAACTGAATAAATATTTCTATACTTCTTTGTCTTTTGCTACCTAATCATTCTTCCTTTATACAGACTGGAAATTTGTGTTGGCTTTGGATGAACCTTACCCAGGGAAAAACAAGGCCTAACAGTGTGCTGCACATGCAAAGAGTGGGTATTCAATAAATGCTTGTTGAAATGAATTATGTTCTGTGTCTCATAACCAACAGATTTCTTAGGCAACAGATTGGCAATAACCTATTCGACAACAGTTGGTAAGAATATTTTGATAGGGGGAGACCCAGGTTTGTGCTTCAGCTCTGTCACTTACTAGCTATGTATAGGTATGTTAATAGATGTCTGTGTTCTTATCAGTAAAATGGAAACCATAATTCTTAGCACAAAATATGTTGTAAGGCTTGAATGAGTTAGCGTATGCAAAATATCAGGGGCACTCAGTAATGGTAGTTCCTTTTTTCTTTACTCTCTATATCTGTCAAAATCTAAAACCAGTGGAAGAGTAGCAAAATGGACATTATTTGTTGTCTCTCTCCCACTGGGTATCAGCTATGTCCTTTGGCATGGAAGACAATTGACCCCACCTCCAGCTCCATAGGTGGGTCATATTTGTTTAACCCAATCTTATCTCCATTGCTATAGTGATTGGTTCTTGGTTCAGGTCTATGACAATCAACATTTGGTGCTTCCCCACTGCAGGAAATGATTCAGGAACTGGCAAGTGACCAAATCATGGACAATGGTCCATGAGAAGATGATTTTCTGCGAGCTTTTGGGAAATAAACTTCCTTGCTCTCATGGAAGAATTCCCAGAAGCCAGCAGCATCTCTTTCCCTGAATGTGGAACTTAGAAAGTGTGAAGGAAGCATAAGATGGAACTGACAAAGGGCCTAATGGAAATAACGAGCTTTTGGGAAATAAACTTCCTTGCTCTCATGGAAGAATTCCCAGAAGCCAGCAGCATCTCTTTCCCTGAATATGGAACTTAGAAAGTGTGAAGGAAGCATAAGATGGAACTGACAAAGGGCCTAATGGAAATAAATGGAGGTCTTGATGCCACTCCTAAGCCAGTTGCAAACAAGCCCTGAAACCTGAATTACTTCTCGACTCTTTGCTGAAGTGAGTCTTAATATCACCTACAATGTTTAAGGCACTTTGATCCAAAACCTCATAATGTCTGTGACCTAATGCAGGAATGAATATGGAAACCAGGTCACATTTCATCCTTCAGGCTGGTCCTGGGCCAATCTGTGAAGCCAGTTTAGCTTCTTTAGCCAGTAGTAGCTTCTTTCACCTTGCTGCTGCCTCTGTAATGAAACTCCTTTTCTTTCCTCCACTCTATCAGTCCTCCAGTTCTGCTCTCTTTTTCTAAATCTGTTTATCCCTTGCCTCACTCTTATTTAAAGCAGAGTACAAAGTACCTTTCTCAGAATACTGTCAGTTGGTTAAAAATGGAATCCTGATTCATGCTAAAGTATTGGTGACTGATGTATTTACCATTTAACAGGACCAAAGCTGTAACACAGTCTGATGATCCTCATAAAGGAAGGGTTTCCGATATTGTCTATAGCAAATCAATGGACAGTGATGTTCTTGAAGCCTCTCATATCAAATTGTGAAAGCAGCTATCATTTACACCTCCACAGTTAATGTGTTTACCCCTCAATCCGCTGGTTTTTATTTTAGGCCTGCTGTAGGGCAGCTTCTGGAATATGGCTAAAGCATCTCCATCCTATTGAGATCATGGGAATTATAAATAACAAAGGAAGTGAGAAACTGAAAGGCATCCCACTATTAAATATTCAGGAGCCAGATATCTGATCGTGCCACATCATGAAGCCTCTGCCCTTCAGATGTCTGTGGGATCTGAGCTGGCTGTGCCAGAGGGACGAGATAAACACAGACAGCTGCATCCCTCACTCCTTGCATTTGAACTGACCCATCTCCCCTGGAGGACCCTGATGCATTAAATAGAATGGCTGCAAATTTTAACTTTCTCACCCTCTGGAATGTCCCTCATTGTCATATTTGATCTCTACAGAACCAGCCCCCTTTCTTTCTTTTCTCTTTGCATAGAGAGTCTAATTTTTTGGTAAACCACAGTTACATTTTTACTCTCTAGGGATAAATTCTTGTCCCAGAAAAATGTACAAAGTTTGGTATATAATTTAAATCCCTGAAACCTACCTACCCTTTAGGGATATGAACCCCTACTGAAGACCTTATATCTTGGGGAATTTAGGACCTAGTCATATATTCCTTTCCTTAGACTGGGCCTCTTGTTTTGACCGTATGCTCTCAATTCTATCTATCCATTTTGATTACTTTCCCAAATCCTACCAAGTAAACCTCCAAGGGTTCTTTTTCACACTACCTATGCACCTAAAAGACATTAGAGAAAAGAAATCCTTTTTCTGTGCTTTGAGCTTTTCATAGGCCGTGAGACTAAGACCACATGTCTTTGAGCCTGTGTTGTCGGGCTATCCTCTTGGTCAGAGAACCTTCCTCACAGTTAACTGAATTCACTCTTGCTACACTTCAAGTCTGATTTCCATGTTGGCTGTCCTCCCCCAGACCCTTCACATTGCGTATTGTGAGCCAGTGGAAAGTGTGGTTTATCACAGCCTCTCAGTGAAAGCAGCAGAAGCAGCTGCAGGATGCTGCAGAATCTAGTTGATAATGGAAAATCCAGATCCGGGCAGATGGATGTTATATTTGGAGGAAATGCCATCACGTGACCAAAGTTCCTGCTCTGAGGAGAGAACATACAGATGTTCACATACCGGAGAAGGCACGGTGCTTCTGAAAGAATAAAGCAGCACTTGATTATTTCCCATCTTTCACAATCCTAAAGCTGTAGAAAACCTCGGGCAACGTTAGGCTTCTGAATCCAAAGGAAATGAGATTCAGCAGCAAGGAAGCAAGTTTTATCTGTACCCTAAATTGCAATAGGTATTTTTTCTCTACACATGGTCTCATGTCATACAATCTTATTGTGATTTCAACAGAGCATTTCACATCTAAAAAGTTCAGAGGCTGGCCAGTAAGCCCAGTTGTTTACAGCACAGTGTTATAACACCAAGGTTAAGGCTTCAGATCCTCTTATCAAAGAATTTGTATTATCTTTTAATTCAATTTTTCCATGAACTTTTGGAAGTACCTCGTATTTAAACATATTTGAATTAAAAACAGCATTTTTCCTGTTTCTTCTTTCTTTCCTTTCTCCCTTTTGCTCTTCCTTTTTTCCTTCCTTCTTTCATCCTTGCACCCTCAGCTGAGAATCATTATGCAGCACAGAAAGATTTTACCAAGATTAAACTAAATTGCATAAATACTCATATTTATTGGGCTCCTACTCTGTACAGTGGCAGCTCCTGTACACACAGAAGGATGAACTAAATAAACATCTGCATTTAAGAAGCTTGAAGTTTACAAAGGACAAAAATAAGTAGACAGATCACAAATGACTACAGTTTAAAGGAGAGCAATAAAAATGTGGCCACATGGTATGGGTATTCAAAGAGGGGAGATCACGTAAGGCATTAGACCTTGAAGGATGGAGGGGCTTTAGACCAATAGAGGTGTGCAGCAGAATTGAAGAGACCCATTAAAGCTACCATTTGAACAGTCATTGAATTTTACTATTCATGGCTAGGGGCAAGTACTTGGCACCAGCTTCAAACTTGAGAGGTTAATTCTCCTCATATTCCACAAAGAAGAAACCATAATTTTTGAGGGAAGATTTTAAAGGGAACCAGTTTTTCAGACCCCCTTAGAAACTTTGCTTGGGTTCTTGGCAACATAACAAATTTGTTTGGCCTGTTCTGTAAAGTCCAACCCTAGGAACTTGATGGGAAATGACAGCATAAAGAGACAACCCATCACAGTGGTGTTAGGGTCAAATTTTTGTGCTATACTTGGCCTGAACTTTGAAAAAATACAAGAGCAGGTTTGTGTGGCTGTGGACATAAATATTTTGATCAGGCTTATTAAAACTTCTCTGACTAGAATGATCACATTTTTAAAAATGAAGTCTCGTCACAAGATCCTAGGAAACCTGGATTCCTTTTCCATCACCAATTCTCTGACATGTCAAAATGAGTCACTCTAAATTGTCTTACTTCATTTTCCCCATTATTTTATGTATCATTAGGTTGAAACAAACTTGCTTTTTTTTTTTTTTTTGTCTTTTTCGTGACCGGTAAGGGGATTGCAACCCTTGATGTGGTGTCGCCCGCACCGCACTCAGCCAGTGAGCGCACCAGCCATTCCTATATAGGATCCAAACCTGCGGTGGGAGTGTCGCTGTGCTCCCAGTGCCGCACCGCACTCTCCCGAGTGAGCCACGGGGTCGGCCCTGAAACAAACTTGCTAAAGGGAAGTGCTGAAAATGTGCAACATATCACATACAACCTGTTTTCCAACAACTTTCAGTGTCTCCTTCTCATATTGAATGTTTGCAAGAAAGTTAGGCTCAGGCTACGGATATGAAGGCAATGGGGACACCCCAGGTTCAGAAATGCAGTCATTGGACATAATCTTGAGAACTGGGAACAGAGTGGTCATCTGGGAGACAGTGGTAGATGGGAGATTGCCAGGAAGATTTGAAAAATACAAGGAACCAAAACTGGTCAAGCTCAGAAACACCAGCAAAACAGAGACTAAGAAGGAAGGCTGTCAGACAGGAAAATGGTGGGTATAAGCCCAGAGACACATCATCGACATCCCCTCTTTGTTACAATCCTCTCTGAGCAGTGGTTCTCAACCTGGGGGGATTTTCTTCCCAGAGGACTTTTGGCAATGTCCAGAGATATTTTGGATTATCACAGCTTGTGGGGGGTTGCAGGGTACTACTACTGGTATCTGGAGAGTAGAGGCAAGGGATGCTGCTAAACAACCTACAATTCACAGGACAGACACCAAAGAATCTCCCGGCCTAAAATGTCAGTAATGCCCAGGTTGAGAAACCCTGCTCCAGAGAGTACGTATGTACCAACATCACTGCTCTGTCACATTTATTATTGTTTTTCTGATTATAAGAAGTAATCAGTAGAGTATAAAAAGTAATATATGTTCATAGAGTTTGGATGTGTTGTCCCCGCCAAAACTCATGTGGAAATCTGATCCCCAGTGTGGCAGTGTTGGAAGCTGAGTCATGGGCATGGATCCCTCATGAGTGGATTAATGCTCTCTTGGGGGTGGGGGGTGGGGGTGGGGTCCTGAGTGAGATCTTGCTGTATAGTTTCCATGAGAGCTGGTTGATTAAAAGACCTTGGCACCTCCTCTCTCTCTCTCTCTCTCTCTCTCTCTCTCATTCTCTCTCTTGCTTTCTCTTACCATGTGATCTGCTTGTACCCACTGGCTGCTGCCACTTTCCGCCATGAGTAGAAGCAACCTGAGGACCACACCAGATGCAACTGTCCCAGAATCATGAGCCAAATAAACTTCTGTTCTTTATAAATTACCCAGTCTCAGGTATTCTGTTACAGCAACACAAAATGGACTAAGGCAAATGTTTAATCTGGAATATTTTATCAATATATTAAAGTTTTGTCATCATCCATCAATTATGCCATAGAAACTCATCGTCTATTCTCCCCAGGGCCAGAAGTTGTGAAAATGCCATACGAACCTCAGCTGCTGCCTAATGTCAGTGCACATTAGGCAGCTGCTTGGGAGGGAGAACGGTGTCCATACCTTTTTTGTCTCTATCGCTTAATCCAGCAGGAAATACTTTGACATTGTGAGCTAAGTCTTTCTGGGAAAGAATAATTTAACATGCTGAGTGTGAGCAATGTTTCTTGATTTAAAAAGGAAATTTGTTTCACATGAAAAGCTAGGCTCTTGGGAGCCTGCACCTGTGCCTAAGCCAAGCCCCTGCTGTGAAGCCGTGAATGGCGCCATAATCAGTGGCAAGATCCGGAGAGCCATTAAGGGAAAATTGCAGGAATTAGGAGCTGATAGGGATGAAAAGTGGCCTGATTACTCTATGGTGATGCAGTCTGAGGAAAGTCAGGATGACAAAGGACCTACTACATAAAGCACCAATTTGGTTCACTGTAGTGTTTCCAGATGTCCGTAACACAGACCAACACATAGGCATTATGTTTGAAAGGAGAATCTAGAGTGGTGAGGAGATCTGGCTGGTACTGCACAGAGTTCAAGGGCACAAACTCGGGAGCTGGTCTGCCTGTTTGAACCCTTATTTTCCACTTACTGGCTATGTGACTGGAACAAATTAACCTCCTGTACTTCATCTGTTAAATGGATTTGTGGTGGTGGTGGTGTGAGGCTTTGCAGCTGAAAAGTAAGGTAAATCACAACTAAAGCCAAAATGTTTCATTGTTTTAGTTATTATTTTAGTTATGCTAAGTTTCCATTTATATTGTCAGAGCCAGGGCTTCAAACCCATTGTACAGACTGGGTCCCCAGACCCCTCACCTGCAGGTCCCTGCTAGGTAATTGGGAAAGATTCCAGGAGTTGTTGGCAGATGACCCGAGCTCAGTCAGTTTCCTCAGCAGCAGCAGCTTACGGTCCGGTAGCTTACAGGTCCAGCGGTGGCACAGTGGCCTTGCAGAGGGTCCCGGGGGCACTAGCAGCAACAGCCTCCAGCAGCAGTAGTGGCCTCCCCATAACCCCCCAGGGGCATCCCGGGAGTGGGAGGCCCTGTGGACCAGAGCCACTCATCCTTTATACTCAAGTCCATAACCCAGGACAACTGGGTGCACATGCGCAATTACACTAGACAATAACCAAGGAACACCTGGGCATATGTGCGTATTTACATCAAATGCTTGGCAAGATTCTGAACATGTGAGGGGTCCTGACAATTTCAGTATGTTTTACCAACAGCAGCAGACCCTGTTAGTGTTCTGGCCAGATATCCCAGCATCTCTAACATTTTCTTTGCACTCCATCAGCCCATTATCCTGCAGGGGCAAGAGCTGAAAGTGCCTGGGGGTTTACCCTATCTGGGTCCTCAGCCAATGAACGGTGGGGTCCTGAAAAGAAGGGATCAGCTAGCAAGCCCTGAGGTGTAATTTACACCACAGAGCTCCCTGTGAGATCAGGCCAAAGCCACCCTCCATTGGATTTTGCCTGAATTTGCACCTATTTTGCTTTTTCACCTTTGCCTTCCTGCTTTCCTCATTCCTTCCCAGTGCTTCCCGGGAGCACTGCCGTAATAAATTACAAGCACTTGAATCTTGCCTCAGGGCACTTAGATGAGTTAATACATGTAAAGTGCTTAGAACAATGCTTTGCACATAATGAGAGCTTAATAAATGTTAGCAGCCATTCTACCTACTATTATTAAATGTTTACTTTGTGCCAACTACTGTATCACTGACACTCATGTTATTGTTTAATCTTATTCAAATCTACCTTCCTTTCATGAAGGAAGGACCAACCAGAGAAATAAGCCAAGGCTGAGCTGTCAGGAGACAACCAAGGGCCCAATATCAGAGTAAGAATTCTGTATACAAAGCAGCAGCACAGAAAGGATGACTGGGTGTGGGAGGAGTACCAAGTCTCAAATAATGGTGGGATTCACAGCCTGCATTTAGAAGTGGGATAGGGTGGGGGTGACTCTAGGGTGGGCTGGTAAATACTGACAACACCTGTCCAGAAAAGAAAAGGAAGTCTCAGGTGGCAAAAGTGCTTGACAAGGGCCACACAGCCAGTAATGGCTCTGATTTCCAAGAACACATTCCTTCTTCTACCCTGTGACCTCCTCCCGGCCACGGACTCCCAACGCGCCCTGAGCATATCATAGGTTAAGACCAAATACTGCTAATGTCCCTAAATGGAAGTGAAAGGGTTCTTCTACCCTGTGACCTCCTCCCAGCCACAGACTCCCAACGTGCCCTGAGCATATCATAGGTTAAGACCAAATACTGCTAATGTCCCTAAATGGAAGTGAAAGGCACTTATGAAATAAGCAGAAGGGTGGAGTACATTTTCGAAAGCAGGGAGCCGTCCATCTCTATCTCCCAGGCCTGTACCAATGCCACTCTCCACAATGACACTGGGNGCCCTGAGCATATCATAGGTTAAGACCAAATACTGCTAATGTCCCTAAATGGAAGTGAAAGGCACTTATGAAATAAGCAGAAGGGTGGAGTACATTTTCGAAAGCAGGGAGCCGTCCATCTCTATCTCCCAGGCCTGTACCAATGCCACTCTCCACAATGACACTGGGCAATGATTTATGGCCTGATAATATTTTTTACCTTCTCCTACTTCTTTGTCATATCTTCACAACTAGATGACCTATTGATGAAGGGAGGGACTCTGTTTTATGCTTCTTTGAAACCCCCCACAGCACTTTAAAGCGGGCCTTCCACATGGTGGGTCCTCAACAGTATTTAAGTAATTTATTTTTCACTATAGGGATTCATTCTATAGAAACATAACTGTAAAAAAAAAAAAAAAAGCCAATGTGAATTGTCAGTATTTACTTACAATGTGATAAAGCAAAAACCACATTTCACCACCCTGATCCCCAGCTCCCATTTCCTTAACTGCTCTCTGTCCTTCATAGTATTTCAAACAGGGTGTTTCACATTCTTTCTGTCTCTTCGGAATGTTTGCACAGTTGATGGACCAAGACAACAAGAGTGGTTTGCATCTCCCCGTATCCCCATCCTCCTACCCTCCCTACCAACATGAGTGGACATGTGGAAAGCTGTTTCTACCTGGGGACAAAATAGTGCAAAGATGATGTGTCAGAAAAAAGCTGAGTTGGCAATCAGCGTTTTCTATGCTTTGCCCTGCCTCTAACCAGCTGAGTGATCTCCTGTAGGTCACTGATATCTCTAGAACCCCGTTTCTACCTGGGGACAAAATAGTGCAAAGATGATGTGTCAGAAAAAAGCTGAGTTGGCAATCAGCGTTTTCTACGCTTTGCCCTGCCTCTAACCAGCTGAGTGATCTCCTGTAGGTCACTGATATCTCTAGAACCCATCTGTGAAAAGAAAGGATTGGACAAGATATTTTCTGTCTAATAGATTGCACTAGAAACCTATGGCTATTTAAACTGAAATTAATTAAAATGTTAAAAAAAAATCAAAGTTCAGTTTCTCAGTCACACTAGCCACATTTGAAGGGCTCAACAGCTGCCTAAGGCCTGCCATACAGTGGCGACCGTACTGGCTAGGGCAGAATGTTCCATTCATTGCAGATAGTTCTATTAGACAGCACCAGACTAATGAACTTGCTGGTCTTTTCCAGTTCTAAGACTCTAGTCAATAGTCCTTCAAGCCGGAATCAAACCAGCAACCTCAAACAGTCAAAGTACACAATCCCATCCCTAAACAATGATTGGAATTGATTACATGGCTTTTGCCAAACTTATCTGTGGACGGTTGTCCCCTTCTCGAGAGCCTTTTGAGCTAAAAACAAAACCAAAAAATCCATGAAACTCTAGCGATTGGAAGAGTTTTATTCTGGCTGGAATGACCATGAAAGCAAGAACATTTAGCTCTAACATGTCATTGTTAACATCCTGGCTGGGTGCCAACAAGATACAACTTTTCGTGTCTGCATAGGGTCATCTTTGTCTGCTTTTCTCAGCCCTTATATCTACATAGCTGTGGCTGGTTTATCAGTGTATCCCTCACTGGCTATTGCTAGAGACAATAACATCTCTGAGGCAGAACCTAGTAATGCTGTCCTAGACCAGGCATAGCCCATGCCAGAAAATCAACTCCAAGTCTCTGAGGTCACAGGTTGCCTCCGTTGTCTGGAGCAAGGGTTCTTAAACAGAGCATGGTGACATGGTCTTTGTCATGATCACTTGTGAGGAATGTTGGCAGTATGTTACTAATAATAAAGTAGCAATGCTTGCATGCTATTTACTTTATTGTGATGTTATTAGTATTTATTAATAATACATTGCTATTCATTGAATGTTTATGATGTCTCAGAGACTGTTCTCAATAGCATATATCTCATAGTTCATTCATTTCTCAAAATAACTTCATGAATGAGCTGGGTGTATTTTGCCACTGGCCTGGCTCTAGGAAGATGTACAGGCTCATCAAAAGTTCTCTACACCTCTCTTAACCCTCCTGGTATACAACCCCACCCTTCATCATGAGAGAAGAAGCTTGCAAGTGTTATGGTGCAAGTGGAATATGTTGCATGAGCACTACATATGTCTTGAAGCCAGATAGATATCTCTTCTGCTGGATGATCAGTAGGCAATTGCATCCAGGCTGGCTGGTAACGAGGGGCTATCCTCTTTGGATACCGACAGGCAGGATGGCTAGTCCAATTCTTCAGCACAGACAACACTTCTCATTGGAGTAGAAGGTAGCAGATGAATGACACTGACTAAAAGCCCACACAGCATCCTGGTGCCAACAGCAGGCATTGCTCATGCTGGCTGGTGGAAGCTGGGAGACTCTGGGTCTCTACACGGATCACTTAGATCTGGTTTCCCCATCCCAGGACCCATTGGCATTGTCCTCCAAACCAGAGTAGTGGGAAAACAGATCCATCCACACAAAGTCTAATTTCATAGGGTTGTTTAGGAGATATATCTCATTTAGCACAGTGCCTGGCACGTAGTAACACTCAATGCATCACAACTGTTATTATAATCGTTGTTGGTGGTGGTAGTAGTAGTACTAATGATAGTACAAATATTGGTACTTTATTAATTACTCATTTTTTACAACTCAAGAATCTGATCTAGTCTGTGTTTACAAGTGTTGTGAAGAAGTTTGGATAAAGATTTACTCTGGCCAATCATGCCTTCTTCCATGTCCTCAACCCACACTACCTCCAAAAATGCATATCCCAATTGTATTTTATAGGTGTGAAAATTGAGGTATGAGGTGGTTAAGGAGTCATCCAAGTGGATTCCTCTAGTAACAACCCCCTCATTCGTTGCATTCCATGTCCATTCTTGAATGGGAGAGAGATGGCTGAGGGGACACCTGGGAATGGTGCATAATCTGAGGACTACTCTGTAGTGGGTTAGAAATCTTGATTCTCCTTTGATCTTGGAATAGGATTTTTAGGTAATGCGTGAATGAGCTAAAAGGCTCTTGAGAAAGGGACAACAGTCCAGAGATAAGTTTGGCAAAAGCCACCAAACAATTCTAATCACTGTTTAGGAATAGGATTATGTACTTTGACTATTTTAGGTTGCTGGTTTGATTCTGGCTTGAAGGACTATGGACTATTTAACCTACTGATTGTTCGTAAAATATGTTACGGAAACTGCTTAAATGCTATTTAAATATGCTAAAGAAATTGCTGTAGAAAGTATGTGGGGAAAAAAAAAGTTTACTAAGGGCAAGCTGTTTGTTGGTGGATTGACTTAGCTTTTTACAGATTGCATTCTGGAATGTCACGTTGTTAATTTTACTGCTGTTACTAGTTTCAGTTTTTAAAGCTATACTTAGCCATAATTCACTTCTGTAACACTGCCTGTTTTTATGTCCTTCTTTGATGATTGAATCAACTGATTTTTCTTGTGAAACTTCATTGTCTTGTCAATAAAGAGAAAGGCTGATTTTGAATTGGGGCTTCTCCCCTGATGGGTGGCAGTCCCTCTAGGCCTTATTCATGTTACCTGGAGTGAGTTCTTTCTCTCTCTCTTTTTTTATCTTTGTTACACAGACAGAAGTGTAACACACTCATGGCAGAGTGTTGGGCATGTGGATTTCATTAGTCCTGTGTGTCACAGCTGAAAAATAAGATTTCTGGAAATGGTGATGTGTCACTATCAAGAATGGATCACAGGCAGTGATGTTGTGAAGTCACTACTGGCTGAGGAACAAAAAAATTAACCAAACAGCCAGTCACATAGTCAAGAAAGACAATGACAAAGATCGATGTGGCTCATCTCTGGAATCCTGTTGTTTGTTTTGCTGGGAATGAACCTTCCTCAAAAGCCTCAATCAGGGAGAATTTTCTTAATGACAAGAAGAATGTGGAGTTAGGGTTTTTGACAATCATCTGAAAAAATTCCTCCTTGGGTTGAAAGGCTGGTCTGGACTTTGGGCTTCTGTGGTCCTCCAAGGACTTTGCATCAATTCCAGAACAATTTCCTGAGCAGAGGCTTGGCCCCTGGGCCTATTCTTCATTCCTCATTTTCACTAAGCTGTTTGTATTGTTTTCCTTCCTGGACTGGCTGATGGCTCCTTTCCTTGTCACTGATTCCAGGGTGCTGAAGTTCAGCCTTCACATTTCCGAAGTGTACATTTCTTATAAAGCAGAAAGAGCCACTGGGTGTGGCTTCCTCAAGTGTTACTAGAATGTAGAAGTTAAAGGCCTGGACTCCCAGATCAGCAGACCAGGTCGTGAACCGAGTTTCACTGCCTCTTAGCTGTGTGACATGGAACAAATCAGTCAACCTCTTTAAGCTTCAGTTTCCCCATCTGTCAAGTTGGAATAATAAAAGTATGCATCTTGCAGGGAGGTTGGGAGGATTAGTGAACAAAGGGCACTTAAGGTGTCTGGCACAGTGCCTGGCTTGTGGTAAAGCAGGGTTGACATTGGTGGTCCTCAAATATCCGAATAGCCAGTTTTCAAAATGTTTAACAATTGAAATGGTGAGGACATGGACTAATTAGAATGGATGCAGTGATAGTCAGTATCCATTCTGACTGGTCAATACCTGTGTTGTTTCAGTTGTTAAATATTTTGAATTTCACTCCTGGTATAATCATTTAATAAATGTTAACTCAGGTTATTATTATTGCTGTTCTCCCAAGGAAGGGAGCCAGAAATTTAGGGTACAGAGTGTTCTTCACAATTTGTATCCATATGCTGTATGTCATATTCCTGAGTCCCCCATCCCTACCTCCTCTCTGTTGTCAAGAGGAAATAGCTTCATTACGGCAAAAAGCATCTATGTGCCATCCATCAGACAAGGAACTGTTCAATGTGTCACCTACAGTGAAGCAGATGAGAAGAATCCATTGCTCCCTCAGCTGAATGCTTCCCTGAATACAGAATATCACTATCAAAAAATGATCGTCTGTTTTCACCAAAGATGCACAGTTTTCCTACCTCTTTCTTGGTCGACAGAAAAATGATGAGCTTAAGAAAAAAGAAAGAAGAATGAGCAATGAGACGGCAAAGATGAATGTGATGGATACCTTCAATGGTTAGAACAAAGGCAGAAGTAAGAAACAATGACACCCTACATTCAACCAGTGCATTTATCCATTAAAGCCTTACAATGGTCACGCATGGGAAATACAATCATTTCCTTCACCATTTGCACAAAAAATGTGTTTTCCAGAATACACATGTCCTTTGATTCTCTCCCAAATGATTACCTGGGTTGTCTGATTTACTGGAATATTGAAACAATTGCTTTTGATACTATTTCATTCTTGAACATGAGTTCTTTGAAGTACTCCAAAAATATACACAGGCGCAGGTGACACCAAACAGGTTAAAATGCATAAGGTGTATATGAAATCTTATTTTTCCCAAGGACACTAAAAAGTATCATTTTATACTTTCTCTGTGAGGTCGAGAGTGGTAGAGATATCCATACCCATTTCACAGAGAAGGGCAAAGAATCAGAGCATTAAAAACAACTTTGCTGTAGTAGGATATTTAAGCTCTCAATGTTAGATTTTGATATTTGAATTTTATATTTCACTAATATATTTGAATTTGTTACTATGTGCCATGAAATTGAACTAAAAGTCACTATTGACAGTCTATTAATAGAAAACCTTTTGTCTTAACAAATAAAGAGGGTAACCCAGGTGTCAAAGCAGATGTAATTTTGGTGGACAGACCCTAGTGTGGCACCATGTTCATTTCCTACATAAGCCTCTCCCCTTGAGTGTGGGAGAAACCTGTTACTTGCTTCTAACCAAATGAATATGACAAAGCTGATGGCCTGTCACTCCTGTGATTATGTTATGATACATATAGGGCTAATCTTGCTAGCATGCAGCAGAGACAGTCACTCTGTCACCAGCTTTAGTAAGCTGCCCTATTGTGGTAGGGCCTATGGAGAGGGTCATGTGGCAAGGAGCTATGGTGGTTTAAGGGAGCTGTGAATAGCCCCTGGCTGACAGCCAGCGATGAACCAGAGACCTCAGTGCTACAAACAAATTCTGCCGACAACTGAGGGAACTTGCAAGTGGATCTTTTCCCAATTGAGTCTCTGGTGAAACCACAGCCCTGGTCAACACCTGGATTGCAGTCATGAAGACCTTAAAAAAGAGAAAGCAGATAAGCCATGCTCCAACTTCTGACCTTGAAGAACTGTAAGAGTATAAATACGTATTGTTATAAACCACTAAGTTTATGGTAATTTGTTGCACAACAATAGAAAACTAATCCATAAATTTTCATCAGGCCACAAATATCTGATTATCTCCTCTGTGCCTAGCACTGTGGCAAAATGGCATGGTGATTACGGATTTCCTTGAATCTCTCATATGAACAAACAGAGAAGTTAAGCTATCAAAATCAAACACCCATAGGCAACATCTCCAATAAACCTGTATTGCAAGGTATCCTCACAAATACCAAATACTACTGAGTGAGGACAAAGTACCCAAAACTTCAAGACCCATGTGGGATAAGAAACTACATGGAATGAAACAGAAGCAAGGTGACTGGGTTTCTGACAACCCTGAGAAAAAGAAACCCCTAAATGACCAACAGGCACTTACCAGAAAGCATGGTGAGTCAATCTAAGAATAGCCACTAAACTGGAAGGGGGTTCTGCAAGATCCAATTTGAGTGTGCATGCAAAGAGATCGCAAAGCAATCAGGTCTGACGATGCTGCAGCCACTTGGGCCCTCCTAACTCTTGAAACTGACACACAGGCGCTCTTTTTAAGACAATACCCTCCAGTGACAAACTGCTGGACGTACCCAAAATGAGCAGAACTGGGGCAGTGAGGCCAAAGGAAAAAGAAAAGGCCCAGATATGAGTAGGGAAAGAAACAGTTCAGGTACAAGCAGGTCTCAGTTTGAGGTTACACACACACACACACACACGCACACACACGCACGCACACACGCACACACACACACACGCACGCACACACACACGCACGAACACACACACACGCACGCACGCACACACACACGCACGAACACACACACACACGCACACACGCACACACACACACAGAGTTTCTTATCATTTTGTAAAAACAGTAGAGTCCTAGAGCCTTGAAGCTAGAAAACCTATCCTGGCCATCTTTCCCTTCTAAACACAAAGGAAAATTTATTCCAGTTAAAAAGTTACAAATAGAAAAATAAATCATGGTAGAATCATACACAAAGTTATAAAAGAAAAAAGAGAATAAGGAGCAGAATAATGTCCTCATGGACAATGAACTCATGTTAGAAAGACATGCCTATGAAACAGATAAAAACCAGCAATTCAAAATGAGCAGAAATAAAGTGAGAATATAATGGAAATGATGAAAGAAGAGCATAAGTTGGAATTGGAAAAACTCAGGCATGAGGTGGTTGGAGGAAAGGGCTACTGTATTTGAAAAGAAAAGTGACCTAACTTGGGAAAGATTTAGAAATAAAAAAAGAAAAATCATTTTATAAATGAAGACTAAACCAAAATTGACACAAGGATAAATAGACACAATGGATAACACCTGAGGAGAAAGAGAAGCTGAAAAGGGGAGAAAAATAAAGTAAATAAAAACAAATGAAGAGACTTCTGCTTCTGGCTATTATGAAGTAACCTGCACTACACTAACTCTCCCACCATAAACAATCATAAAACTGAGCAAAGTATATGAAGCAACTGTTTTCAGGCACTAGACAACAAGAAATGTGGGACTGAGATTCATGAAAGAAAGGGAGGCACATGAGGCAAGCCCTATAATTGTCCCAGGATATGTAAAATGGGTAATATATCATGACCAAGTGGGGTTGATCCCAAGAACGCAAGGTTGAGTTGACATCTAAACACCAGTCAATGTCACTTAAGAAATTAACAGAACAAAGGAGAAAACTCATATAAGCATTTAAGGACATGCAGAAAAAGTATTTGAAGAAAAACCTCAATACCCTTTCTTGATAAAATCTCTCAGCAAACTAGAAATTGAAGACAACTTTCTAAATTCCGTAAACTTTTTTAAAAAAGCCTACATCTAAAAATATACTTTATGATGAAAGAGTAAATGCTTCCCCTTTAAGATTGAAAATAAGGCAATGTTGTCCATTCTTATTATTTCTAGTCAACATGGGCCAGGAAGCTCTAGTCAGAAAAATAAGGCGAGAAATAAAAATATTAAAGGCATAGGCTTGGAAAAGAAGAAATAAAACTCTCTATTCACAAACAACATGATCGTGTATGTAGAAAATCCTAAGGAATCTATAAAAAATATAAACATTAGCAAGTAAATTGATCAAGGATTTAGGATAAAGGTCAGTTGAATTTCTACATGCTAGCAACAGGCAATTAGAAAATGAATTTTACAGTTTAATATTATTTACAATAGCATCAAATCATAAATTACTTAGGAATAATTTTATTGAGTAATGTACAAAATCTTTACATTACAAACTATTAAGCATTGTTGAGAAAAAAGAAGGAAGATCTAAATAAACTGAGACACACCATGTTTGTGGATTGGAAGGCTTGATAGTGTTAGGAAGTACAGTGTCCCTAAATTGTTCCATAGATTCAATGCAATCCCAATAGAAAAAAAAATACAAAAAACAGTTTTGTTTTTTAACATAATAATGAGCTTACTGTAAAATTTCTATGAAAATTCAAAGGACTTATATAGCCAAAACAATTTTAGATAATAACAAACTTGGATGATGTGACGGCTTTGTAATGTGTCAACTTGGCTAGGCGAACTATGTTTCCCAGAATTCTCTTCCTTGTATGTTCCCAGGGCTTCAAGAGATTTTTTTTTTTTTTTTTTTTTTTTTAGTTCAGGACGAAGTCCATTTATAAATAGAAGTTAGTGATGTTTCAGTCCCTGCAGGAAATATTCCTCACTCTATTTTGAGCTCAGAATGTTTAACAAACAGTGTTTCTAAGCAAGTTCTGTAATCTGAAACTGTTTCATTTTTTTTTTTTTTTTTTTTTTTGTATGTAAGGTTTGGCAGGCAGAAGTGAAGCTGCATGCTTATCAAAAGGCCAGGGCAGGCATTTTTTAGCTCATGCACATGTCATTTATCTGCGGATTTGTATGGTTGGCATGTGGCAGCAGCCAGGCCTGCATCTTCTGAATCCTCTTTCAGGTTCTCTGACTCCTAACCTAGGTGTATGTTTAGCTCCATGATGCAGGACACCAGCATTTCTTGTAGGACACACACTTCATCAAGGTCAGAGGCAATGGGAACTGACACAGGGTTCCAGCTGTACTCGTGGGTTCCAGCTTGTGTTGGCCCTCCACTACTTTTTATCCACTTTCTCTTCCTGACTGCCTGCCCCTTGGGCTCCCAAGCTCCTGTACTTGACACAGAAAATAGTTTTGTAGAGACTGTTTAACCACTTACCACAATCACATAATCAAATCCCTGTAGCAAATCTCTTTATTTATAAAACAAATGGTTTTGCTCCAAGTGGTTTTGCTTCTGTGGTTGAGCCTGATAGAAGATATGCAACATGATTTCAAGACTTACTGTAAACCTTACTGTAAACCTCAGTTATCAAAACTGTAAAGATACACCAAAAAAAAAAAAAAAGATCAATGAAACAAAACAGAAAGTCCGCAAATCTATGGTCAAAAAGGGATTAATGTAATTCAGTGGTGCTGGGTGGTTAGCTCCGGTGGTTAGAACATGGTGCTGATAACACCAAGGTCTAGGGTTTGATCCCTGTCCTTTTTCTGCCAGCTGCCAAAAAAAAAAAAAAGGCAAAAAGTGTAATTCAATGGAGGAAGAGACAGCTTTTCTTTTCTTTTTTTTTTCCTTTTTCTTTCTTTCTTTCTTTCTTTCTTTCTTTCTTTCTTTCTTTCTTTCTTTCTTTTTTTTAACAAATGGTGCTGTGGAAGAACTGGATATCTGTACAGAAAAAAAGGACCCTCCACCCCTATAGCACACCATACATACAAATGTGTTCAAAATGGATCATACATCAAAGCATAAAAGTAAAACTATACAATGCTAGAATAAAAGATAGGATAAAATTTTCATCAACTTGGGATAAATAGAAAAAACATTTTTAGACAGGACAAGGCACAAAAAGCACTATGCATAAAAGAAAAAATAATAAATTTGAATTCACTGAAATTAAAACTTTCTGCTCTTTAAAAGCATTATTAAGTAAATAAAAAAAGAAAAAGCAAGAAACAAACTGAGAGAAAATATTCACAACACGTATAACTGACACGCTTTTTTTTTTTTTGTCTTTTTCCGTGTCCGGCAACGGATCGCAACCCTCAGTGTCGCCCCCGCACCAGACCGGCACCGGCAACAGGATCGCAGCCCTCGGTGTTGCTCCCGCGCCTCGCTCAACCAGTGAGCGGGAACCGGTCTGTATGTGGGATCCGAACCCTCGGCGGGAGCGCTGCCGCACCTCCCAAGCGGCGCACTATAGCAGTGTGCCACCGGGCCGGCCCTGACATAGCTTTTGTATCCTGAATATATAAAGAACTTTTATAACTTAAGTATGAGACAGACAACCCAATTAAAAAATGGTCAAGTCAAAATAATTGTAATTGTAATAATTGTAAAAGGATTTCTTTTTTTCAGGTGTTTATGATCTGATTTTTATTCTAGTATGGTTAAGAAATTGGTTGGTTTTAAGTAGGGAAATGACACAATTTGATGATTTGCACTAATTAACTTTTCTCTATTCCATGTAACTTTCAGTGCAATGCTGACACATTATTGAATAAATTAACACGTTCATTAATTAATTTTTAAAAATGGTCAAAAGTCTTAAATAGATACTTCACACACAGAGACACAAACATATGCAGACAAATAGCACTTGATAAATTGTTTATAAAGGAAATGTAATCTAAAACCACAAGAAATAGGGATGTGAAGCAACTGGAACACTCATACGTTTTTATTAGGAATGTTAAATAGCACAACTATTGGTAAACAATTTGACAGTTTCTTATGAATTTAAACATATACTTACCATAAGAACCAGCACTTTTATTTCTAAGTATTTATCCAAAAGAAATGAAAAGATAAGCTCAGTAATAGATTTGCGTGCATATATTCATAGTTTTGTTATTAGTAAACCCCTCACTGGAAACAAACCAAATACATCTGTCAACAGGTGAATGAATAGGTAAGCAAGTTACAGGATGTTTACTCAGGGAGCACTACTCAGTAATGAGTGCATTATTGATATATACAACACCATGAATGAATTTCAAAAATAAGCTGACCAACAAAGTTAGTTGCAAAAGGGTACATACCATATGACTGCATTTACACGAATTTCTATAGCAGTCAAAACCAACATATAGTGATATAAATCAGATCAGTAATTGCCTGATGGAAGGGATTTACCAAGGGTAAAAGGGAATTTCCTGAAGTGACGAAAATTTTCTATATCTTTATTGGGGTGCTGCTTGCATGGGTTTATAGTTTGTCAAAAATCTTTACCTGAATGCTTAAAGTGTGTGAATTTTGTTGTATATAAATTACACTTCAATAAAGTTGATTCAAGAGAAATTTATATTTATTAGTTCTATCCACTGAAAAGGCTTATCAACAGTGACCAACCCATTGCTGATGGGTAGCCCTAACACCCAGACTGTGACTCCTTGGAGAAATGACTAATGCTAATCTGAAACATTGTACATTTCTATACACAAAATGAGCCTACCACACTTTGTCATTCAATAAAGCAAGGTAGCTCTTAAAGACTACTATGGTGATGTTAAAAAGATTCAGGTGTCATACTGAATAGGCTCCCACTGGCCAAAAATATAGCAAATTGAGCATCAATAATCTGAGTTCAAACCCTCAAATATGTTTAAATTCACAAGTTTGTTAAAAAAAAACCACACACATCAAATCAACATCGAACTCCTTTGTAGAATGCTAGGTAACAATTTCATTAATTATTAAACTGGCAAATGATGAATCAAATGTTTATCCTACCACTACTATGTAAAAAGTAACCAAATATTTGTTATAGTAAGTCTCTCTTTATAGGAAAATTCCAGCTAATAAATAAAGGAGTGATAGAGTTAGAATATCACCCTTTGAGTTACTGGATCTAGGCAATGATCATTAAGGGTTGATAACATCACAACAAGGAAGATGACCAGATATAACATACCTCCCAGGAAAAATATACAGCATCGCCTATGGCACAGTCTTGCCAAAAATAATAATAATTGAGGCTAAATCTGATCAAGCCTCCTGATCTGACTACACATTTACAGGAAATACAGGACACAGAGAAATGTGTTAAATGACACCACGGAGACACAGCCAGTAAAATCTAAATTGAGGGGACATTTTCAAATGAAATGACTCAAGTTATTCCAACAAAAAATTTCAAAGAGAAAAGAATAGGTGGAAGAGGAATCTATAGATTAAAAGAAATAAGACCAAACAATCACAGTGCATGGGCATTGTTCTGATGCAGAATGAAATAATACCAAACAACATGTAAAAGAAAAATGTGAACACTGGATATTTGATTTTATTAAGAAATTATTGTTAATTTTTTAAGGCTTGAAAAGGTGTGTGTGTGTGTGTGTGTGTGTGTGTGTGTGTGTGTTGGGATATTAACAGAGGAAATAATATGATGTCTGAAATTTGTCTCAAAATAAAGTGTGAGGAATGAGTGAAGTAAGATTGGCCAAATATTGATTATTGTCGAAGCTGGGTTATGAGTACATTTGATTCATTAAGCTAGTGTCTATTTTTTTATGTACGTTTAAAAATTTCCATCATAAAAAGCAAAAAATGAAAACAACCTACTTGCAGCTGGAAGAGAAAAGACTGACAAGTTTGAAAAAATTAGCAGATCGTGCCAAATGGTTAACAGTGGGACATACATGGAGGCTCAAACTCAAAGCAAAACTTTACCCCCTAAATTATATTTCAAAAAAGAAGTAAGTGGCCTTGAAATCTAGCCCTTATAAGTCTTTCTCATTATTAGCTCTGTCTCAACGATTTTATTTTGAACAACGATTTTTTTTTTTCTCTTTATTTTTGGCGGCTGGCCGGTAAGGGGATCTGAACCCTTGACCTTGGTCTTACCAACACCATGCTCTAACCAAGTGATGAGCAACAGATTATTAAATGGGGAGTGACATATTAATCTGAAAGCAGTTCAATCAATACTAGATTGAGATACTTATAGAGATCAAGTGATGAAATTGTTTTAAAAGGAATGCAGAGATTTAACAAAGATGTAGTAAATCATTCTGAAGGCCACGGCCTCTCAGGTGCAAATGTCAGCTGGAATTATAAAGAAGAGAGTTTAAAACAAGATCTTTTAAAAAAGCAATTTATTGATTATGTAGGTGAAATCACAAATTTAAGCAAACCGTCCTACTTGTAGCTTGGAATATATTTTCTAGCAATAGCTCCATACGGGATTTCAGAAAGGACTTATTTAGAAGTAACGACCTTACCTGGAAGTGAAGATGACACCACTGAACACTGCATCTGATGACTCAAGATGCGGCCCTAGAGATGACTAAGAACTTAAGTTTCAATGAGGAGCTTAAATAAAACCATCTCATGAAAGGTGAGGTAAGACCAAAAGGCAGGATATCTAAATCAAAGTATTATTTTACACAAATTGCTGCTTTAAAACTTTTGTACATTTAAAGTAATAATTTTAAATTAATTTAAATTTAAGTAAACATTTGCCTATTCATCTACATCACTAAAAGTTTATCAGTTTAAACGGCCAAATCTCCCCTTTGATGGTGGTAGTGGCAGTTTCTCACTGGGAGAATGGGCGATTGCTTTCCATCTGGGTTCGCCTGTGTTCTGGCATGTATGGTAAATTAAAGGTGCTGTAGGAGTTTAGAAAATAGAAGGATCAGTGTGGGAGGTTCTAGTTAAAGAAGGTCTCATGAAAGAGGTAGGATTAAAATGGATAGGTCTTGCATTAGCAGGATGGAAAGATTTCCAGTTGTGGAAAAGAAATTAATAAAGACATCATCAGAAGAAAGCCTGACTTGGTCATCTCCCCCAAATAATAGTTGGAGAAGGACCAGCTTGACTAGCATGGAGGGCCCAAGCAGAGGAAAATTAGGAACATGCTATACTGCGAGGTGAAGCCAGGTTGTGGAAGACTTTGACAGTCAGCCAGAAGCCTTTGAATAAATTCTGAGGACTGTTCCCAGAGAGAATGACCCTCTGATTATAGTCAGGGCTGCCTTATGGTTTTCATGGGCCCTAGGCAGTTTTACCTTCATGGGCCCCTTCCTTTATAAAAAATATTAAAAATAACATTTTATGATTATATCAGTGTAAAGATGAATATAATCTAGGCTGAATTTATTATTATATTTATGTTATTATTGTTCACCTAGAAAAAATACATTAGAGAAGAGTATCTCCAAATACATTGAGTTTATTTGGGAATAAAATAGGATCATAAGCCGGAAGGCACACTATGGCAAGCCACGAATGCCTTCAGTGAAGGAGAGTAGAGAAAGCTCTTGTTAGCAAAATGGGAGAGGTTCATGTAAGCTGCTTGCAAACAGAGTTCATTGGTTTCTGAAGTTCAAAGTTCAGTTGTTAGTTCATTGGTTGAGATTCTGTTACTGGGCAAGATTCTTCTTGAAGCATCTTATCTGAATCACTGAAGTTCTAAAGAATGTCTAATGATAACTTTGTCACAGAAACATGTGTACATGTGCAAAGCAGGAGGTACAAGAAGATCGTGAAAAAGGGAATTTTGGGTGTTTTTTTCAGAAGGTCCTTGAAAACAGATTTTATCTCAAGAAAAGCAAGCTCGAGCCCCCCTTCCTTTGTGCCTTTCCCAGCTCAATTTTGTCTGGGTCTTACAGAAAGCGATTTCATCAATTTTCATATTAGATTTATTTTTTCTTCCTTTTTTTTTTTCTTTTGGTGTCTGGCTGGAATAGGGATCTAAAACTTTGGCCTTGGTGTTATCAGCACCATGCTCTGAGAGAACTAACTGGCCAGACCTTAATTTTAAAAGAAATTAAAATTAAAGCATTTTCATGGGTTCCTAAATGTTTCATGGGCTCCTAAATGTGTCATGGGCTTTAGGCACTGTGCCTGCTGTATCTAGCGGATAAGTCAGCCCTGATTAATGTTTGTTAATTTGTGTTTTATGTATGTTACAGACATTTTATGGTTAAGGATTGTTATGTCCATTTTATGTATGTGGACAAAACTGTTTTTCTGTATATGGAGAGATAGGTCTTGTCAGGATTACGAAATGCTTTCAAGTGGGCAAAGATGGGCCAGGAAGAATGAGATCATTTGTTTTATCTGCCATTTGGCCATGGCCATGAAGTACCTCCCAAATGGAAAGCAGAACTTAGTGGGAGAATATAGGGTGTTAAGAAGGCTTATCTCTGGGTCTAATTGTTAGGGAAACAGCCTCCAGGACACTGGAAATAAGATGGTGCCCATCATAATGGAAGTTGGAGTTGGAAAGAAAAGTCAGATCATGTTCTGAAAAAATTGTACCAGGTTTTGGGATGGAGTGTGTTGCCTTAAGATCAGATACTTGAATCTGATTCCCATGATCTCCCCAAGAATTTCATAATGACTTCCTTTTTGTTCTCCTTTTTGTGCTCAGTATAACCAAGAAAAAGGGCTTTTGGCCATTCCCAGTGAGGGTTTAAAGTGGCAGCAGAGAGAGAATCCTTTGACATTGATATTGGCAGCAAAGATCTCGACTAGAAAAAGACTGCACAGGGCCGGCCCGTGGCTCACTCGGGAGAGTGTGGTGCTGATAACGCCAAGGCCACGGGTTCGGATCCCATATAGGGATGGCCGGTTAGCTCACTGGGTGAGCGTGGTGCTGACAACACCAAGCCAAGGGTTAAGATCCCCTTACCAGTCATCTTAAAAAAAAAAAAAGAAAAAAAAAGAAAAAGACTGCACAGAGAATAGAAGATTTGGGAGAGGACTGCCAGGTTTACTTGTTCAGCAGGCCTTTTCCAGAAGAGTCAGCTACTCAGTGCTCCCCTCCTAAACTTGGAGGGGGGGCCTTGAGTCTTTTTCCCTCTGAGAGGGGTTGATCCCTGCCGAAACAACCCAGGCAGTACTTAGGAAACATTATCTGCCCGTGGGATACAAGAAGAGCTAGAAGAGAGAGACTTACCTTTAGGGACAACGAGAAGGTTAGAATTGAGAGTAGGGTGGGGAGGAGGTTGTGCTTGGAAAGCATAGACTGGGCCTTACGACTCAGAGTGTGGTCCCTGGACCAACAGGACTGGCACTAGAATACATATTTTAGTAAAAGCCTCAGGAAATTTGTCAACACAATTAAAATTTAGGAAGCACTGGGCTAGGATGTTAGCTGAGAGGCTGAGGGAAGGGTAGATTGGCAAGACAGATGAAGATAACAGTAGGCAGGCCTTGGTATCTTGATGTTTTGGAGATGAAGATGACTCAGAGATGACTCCAAGAATACAAATTTGGGAGACTTAAAGAAAACAAGACTTGTCCAATATTCGATCACCAACAGACAATTGATAGTCTAATTAAAAATCATGTCTATTAATTAAAGCAATAGATCCATGATCAGATTGTATGTTTTGCTTTATTTGCCAACTTTGAAATACTTACTAGGATTATTATTATGCATTTGAAAACAACCGGATTGCCTTTTTCTGCCCAAGAAGCTAAACGCAGGTTGTACTTATTCATATTCATTTCCCTTTTCATTATTTAATCGAGATTTTCTTTCCATGCATTTTTTATTTAACCTTGGACATTGCTAATTATTAGCCCATTGCAAACAAGGCACTAGCTTTCTCAATGTATAATCTATTCAGTTCAAATTAGACACCATGAGGGTCACACATGTGCTCCAAACACATGGTTTTTGCTTAGTTTAGGGACCAGTAAGAATGGTCTGACCCTGGGGCTACGAAAAGGATAGAACAGTGTCCATGAATACCTTATTTATGGTCCAGAAATGCTAAATCGAGTGACTGGATTCCTTTGTTGATTGAAAGAATCAAGTGAGGAAAAGAAAGGCATTAAATCTATAAGTGGAAACAGCACTCTCATGGTGTTCGTATGACAGGCATGTACTCAATGGCTGACAGTTTCAGTGACTCATCCAGATGTTTTGACTACATGATACCAGCCTCATGGATATTTGCAAACATCAGTATAACTGAATACCTCTCTCCATTTTCATCCCATCATTTTCTTGCACCAAGTAGACACTGTACTACCCCTTGTCCTTTCTCCTACAGTTACAGGGGGAAAATGCACCAGGGAATACACAGTTCATATCCCTCAACCCCTATCCATCTCCTAGCTACTTCCAAATTAGAATTTCTAAATCAAACCAAGGAAAACGATGTTCTCTGTATCTTTTTCCCCCTGGACAAAATGAGAGACTACAGTTCTTTTCTGTCTGCTATAGCTAGGGAATGATGAAAGCTGCCCATATTGTTTTTCATAATATGTGTGATTTATTCCTCCAAAATAAGAACTAAATCTGATGATTCCCAGTGCTCAAGATGCTGCAAGGTTCCAGCTAATCTCTCATACAATAGCAAAGTGAACTCAGCTTTTTTTTTTTTTTTAAGTAAGCCTACTGCTTACTTTAAAACATTGGGGGTACTTCTGTGCTTCCCAAATATTATCATTTCCCATCACAGGTTCCAAACTGGTCTGGCCTGCAGATATGTTCCATTTGGACTGCACAGTGTTTTTAAAAACTTGAGCCAAAATTTAAAAATAGGAAGATTTTGCACAAAAAAAATGAGGGTTACCTGACCTTCATGAAAAAGGAGAAAATGTGACAAGACTGGACTCTCATTCCTCAAATGACAATGATCAGCTGCAACTTGCCAGTGACTACCCCAAGGTGCCATAGTCCCCACCACTTTGGGGCTGAGTGCCAGCTTTCATTTATTTATCTTATCTTTGTACTTGCTATGCTATTTGTCTTGATATAGAGAAACATTTATCTGAGCCCATGTCTTTATCAAGAGTGAGACAGCAGGGCTGGCTGGTTAGCTCAGTTCAGATCATGCTACTATAACACCAAGGCCAAAGGTTCAGATCCCCGGACCACCAAAAAAAAAAAAAAAAAAAAAGGAAGAAAGAGTGAGATAGCAAGAGAAAATCTAACAATTATATTTGAGGGAAGTGGGAGTGCACAAATTTCTTCTGGGGCTTGAGGAATATTCCTGCATGTTCAATATGCAAAATGTATGTGTATGTTGAAAGACTATGTGTTGAAAGATAACTTAACCTGTTTACTGCCTAGACCCTTCTTCACCTCCCAGATTTGGAAAGGAATGCCTAAATTGCCAATGACAAAAATGGAGATAAGTTTGCAAGACCACATGACATAGTACATGAGATATTTGGACAGAAGTGCACCTGGAATTGGAGGAGCCAGACTTGCTATTCAGTGGTATTATATAGGAAATGTCATACAGTATTCTTGTTTCTACCTTTCTAAGGGAAAACCTGCTCTAGCTCAGACTTCAACCAGGAAATAACTTCATGTTAAAGGCAGAAGAATGAAAGGTCTATCCTATCTGCCCACAGACCCATAACCCAGCACACTGAGCAACATAGACTGTCTTGCCAACAGACAGAAGACAAATCTACCTGGGATGATGAGTATAAAAGCAGCCCACATTTGCAGAGCACATCTGCAGGTTCCCACCAGTAAAGAAAACAAGAGGCAAAGATAAGAATAAAATTTGAACTTTAAGTAAGTGTATAAGTTGACCTGAGAGTTGTGATATCGCAGAATAGAAAAACAGAAGACAATTAGTGGAGGCTTTAAGAAGATAAATTTAGACCTTAGCAGAACAGAGATGACTCCCTTGGCTAAGACCCTTTGTCTACTCCCCAAACCCTAAGAACAGTTCTTTTGCAGAAGGAATTAGAAATTTCTATGGATTGTTCGTGATGGGGCACCTCGTGGAACAGAAACTATATTCTTCTTTTCTGTTACTTTGGTATTTAGTTGGGGGAGAGCAGAGTCAATGGCCAGCATTTTTTCTATGTACAGAGAAGAGTCACTCTTTAGGCCTTCTTAGGGTCAAAGGAAGGTGGGAGGTGTCCACTGCTGTGGACTCTCACCCCTTACAGAGCTGTCTTCTGAGGGAGAGATAGGAAAATGTTATAGGGGTGAAGGACACGTCTCAGACAAGAGGGGTTGAAAACCCCCAATTCTTACTCTTTTGAGGTCCAACATTTCATGAATCTCTCTTAGATTGAGGTAGGGCCATCAATATTTGCTATCAGGAAAAAAACCTCAAAGAGGAATTCACCATGAGGGAAGGGGATGTTGGGATATACATTCAGTTTTTTTTTTTTTTTTTTACAAAACCCCTAGCTATTTTCATATGATAAGTTAAAAAAAAAAAAAAAAGAGAGATACCTGAATGAGGAGGACTTACTGAACTGTTTCAGATAAGACACTGAGGCTTGGTATGAATGAATCAAGTGGTTAGTCCTGCCTTACTAAGTACTGCCTTACTAAGGTTTATTTCTATCTGGATATATAGCATGGTTCACCTGCTCATGTGTATGAGGTGGGGGTGGGGAGGGGGCTGAAGATGAGTTGCAATGGGAGAGAAATATGTTAACCTTCCATAAGGGAGGTGGCCATGTGGCTGCCAGAGGGCAGGGGCAATTACCTCTGTGGGGAACCTGCAGCATGTTCATTGCCTACACCTACCTAAGGCAAGTGGGCAGGATTGATGTAGCAGGGGAGTGTGCCAGCTTCCAGTTCTGTAATAGCCCTGGTGACAGTCTGTGAGGCACAGAAGTCAGCACAGGAGTGGGGACTGACTTCTCTCAAACCTCCATGTCAGACCATGGGAGCACTGAGCTTGGGGAGCATTGAGCTTGGGGAGCACACTCGCTGTTCAGATGAACTTCGGTAGGTTTCAGCATGTTCCAAGGTATAACAATCTAGTTAGCACATACCAGGACAGCTCGAAATGGCAGATAATAAGCACTAATCTCCCTAATAAATTCATTAGTCAGCCATATGGTCTTGAAAGTGGTTTGTGCACTGAGATCATAATTTAAGCCCTGCTTAGGCATTCATCTTCTCTGACTTTCCTCAGCAAATCTCCCAGTAGCTCTAATGCGATCAAAAATTTCTTCAGCGTTCCATAAAACCTGCTTTTCCTTTGCCTAATTATACTGATAATACAAAGCTTCACAGGACATTTTAATTGTATAGGTAAAAAAAAAAGTAATGCCTAATCTAACTTCCATGGGCATATTTACTAAAACAAAGGCTGACAATGTACACAGTCTTTCAGGATCCTGTGTTCCTGGGAACAGAGACTTTCCAGGACATCTTTGTAGGGAGATTAGAAGAGTGATCTACCACCCCCACGGCACTTCTTTCAGGGTGGGCTCCCTTCAAGCCTAGGCCACAAGACCAGCCCTCTCTCCAGTAGACTTTCTCTCTGGTTGTTGTAACACACTTTCCCTAGGTGTGGAGCAACAGCTCCCCTGCGGGGTAATTGTAAGCTTAATTACTCATCATCTACCCAATGCTCCGCCTTCCTTGTATATGGAGCTCTGTGGACTAGCAAAGCTCAGAGATACTAGGAACTCCTAGCAAATGTGTCTTTCAAGACCCTGTCACTACTTCTCTCCTTCAACCCACAGGTTTATTTTTCCTTTCCCTCTGCTGCGTGCTGCCCGTTCCACTGAGAAAATCGTTCTTTTTGTCCCCCAGCCTCCTGTCTGTCAACTGTGAACAATGCACATATGTTCAGAATGGCCACTTCTTTTGTTTCTCCCTCATCTCAACCCTTTCCCCCCATCCCTTCAAACCCTGCTATTTACTAAAACCTCTCCAGATGGTCATCCATACCTTATTATTCCATCTCTACTTCTCTCATTACTCAGCACTTGGAGGAATTGGACCTCTGCATAATAGAAGTTGGTTTTGAATTATTTCAGAGTTTGAATCTTCTAGGCAGTTGAGTGTCTTTGTGACAGGTGTGATTCTAGGTGCCTGGGGATATGGAGGTGAGCAAAACAGAAAATATCCTTACCTCCTTGAGCTGACATCCAGGTAGTATTTCTACTCACACCCTATTGGTTTGCTTAACTGTTGACTATTGCCAAATTTGGGATTTTTTACCGAAATTCCTTGAGAATAACACAGCAAGACTTTGTTTTTATAAGTATATATTTAAAAAATTATGGCAGAGAGGTTTTTTTCAATGTTTTGACGTATTCTTAATGAGAACAAATGTACAGGTATTCTACTGTTGTGAGGCACCCTCTTACAAGAAATGCACTTACACGCCACTCGTGCAGAAAAGGGCATTTTATTCACTCCAGCTGGCCAACATCTGTCTCCTAAGGTGCAACCAAGGAGGAGTGGCCTCGGGCTTTGGTCTTATGGGGTTTTTAAAGACAAAAGCTACATCCCGTTGGCACACGGGTTTGTCCAGGTGCACAAAGCAAGCTAGGGAGCTAGGTCACAGAGGCCAAGAATGAGCCATTCGAGCAATCATGCATACAAGTTTTCATTATGTATGGTTCCTGTTCCCGTGTAATGATTTACTGTGTATGGCTCCTGTTTCTATGCAATTGTTTTTTGTTTCCATGAAAAGGTCAACGGTTTCTCATGCAGAAGAGGGGGTAGTCTGCAGGTCAGACAGGGGGCAAAATGGAGTTACTTAGGTTAAGCAAGCAATTCTATAGAAGCAGATAGCATATGTTATGAGGGTGTAGGGAGCTCTATTTCACTACTGAGAATGCAAATGCCAACAAAAGAAGGATTAACACGTTTAGATCATTAATGGTATCCTGCTGACAGATTTGCCTGCTCCATGAATTTTAAATACAAGCTCAGGTCCCTTTCATCTGGAAATGATCTTAGTTTACACAGATAAATATATCTATTTATTCATTTATTGTTTTTAAGAATTTCATATGCATTTATTTTTCCATGTTATGAATGTAGCATGTGAGTTTTTAAGGGCAGAGGACAGAAGAAAAAGTGGGTATATTTTCAGTTGTTTGGTGACAGTCAAATATTTAAGAACAAGTATAGTCAGGCCCCAACAATTCAGAACAAGTATAGCTTTATGGACATGCACCAGCTGAATATAAAGTCCTACGAGACAGGGACGGATTATACTGTTAGCTAAAAGGGGACGGATTATACTGAATACTCACAAATTAGTAGCCTCCAGACGAATACGAGCCTCACATTTTTTGTTTAGTTTTGTTTTGCTTTTGGCCAGCCCAGTATTATCAAAGATTAATTAGGCAGACTATGCGTTCTCCAGTTTGCACAGGCCTCACCACTCTCTATTGCACACACCCTATCTCCTGAATTGGAAGCTTTCCTAGGTCTCCCTTTCAGCTCTCACTTTTCTGGTTCTAGTTTTTTCTCACTATCCTCTTAGTGTCGTGCTATTTCACCAGGACTCAGTAAGTGCCATGGGAGACAAAAGTCTTAAATATATTAGTTTTAGATGTCTCTTAAGCTTCGTCCTCTATCTTGTCCACAATTTGGGTTCTGGACTCTGTTCAATTCTTTCAGTAGGGGGTGGGAGAATCAGTGATGAATTTTTAAACAGATTTGAAGTGGGAAACTTAGATAGTAAGGGAAATACGGACACACACTTCTCTGCTCTCTTTGTTCATTGGAGAACTTGAGCCTTCTGGTGATCATTTAGACCCAGCTGTCTCTAGCTGGTTGTGTGATGTGTAGCTCTAGGACAGAAGGCAGGACTCAACTGTGGGAACTTAAATTACTGGTCTGTTCTGGCTCGCTTCTTAATGTATAGTTTTGGGATTGAGGATGAAAAAAGAAGGGGGAGACCATCTGTTTCATATCATTTAGAACTCTTTTACAACCTGAGCCACCACACTGGAGCAACCCAAGGGCATCTTCAAATTAAAACAATGTTTCGCAGAGTGTGTTCCCTGCACCACCTATGCTGGCATATTAAAATGCAGATTCCTGTTGATGCTCTGCTCTAAATCCCTACGGCCTACTTCATAGTTTGCCTGCAGATGGATGGTTCCCACATGAGTCTCTCCATTATTCTACCTAAGGGCTGTCTCTGGCTTCAAAGAAACTTGTAAGTGCCCAAGAATTTATGCCTAGCAAGATACCCTCAACCAATAAGGGATTGAAGTGAGTGAGTAAATACATTCTACCTAAGGGCTGTCTCTGGCTTCAAAGAAACTTGTAAGTGCCCAAGAATTTATGCCTGGCAAGATACCCTCAACCAATAAGGGATTGAAGTGAGTGAGTAAATACCCAGCTTTTCCTGTCTTCGGTAGGGCAATTCTGAGGCATGTTCTTCATGGCTCCTCAGAGGGTCCCCAGCAGGATCGAGCACTAGTTGCCCACATTAACAACCTGCTTACTAAGGCACACTTTCCCTGCCTCACATGCTCACTCCGTTGTTTGTGCTTCTGGGACCATCACGCCAATAAACTGCTTACATCATGTCTTTATTCTCTCCTTTTGGAGAATTCAAATTAAGGAGCCTTACTCCAGACAAGAGGTGGTAGAATTGTGGTGGGTAAGAGGCTTGGGAGCCGACTGCCTGGGTGTACATCCAGGCTCCACCACTAATTAGTTGATAACTAGCTAACTAGTTTCCTCATCTGTAAAATGGAAATAATAACAGTAGCTACCTTGTGGGGTTCTTGTGAGGATTAAATGAGTTCATACATGTAAATATAATGGTGCCAGGTACATAGAAAATGTATAATAAATGCTTACTACTATCTATTATTACCTAATAAATCAAAGTCTCTTGGGCGGGGCTCAGAAATGTGGCTTTTTAAATAAGCTTTCCAAGTGACTCTCAAACAATAAAATTTGAGAACCATTGAACTAGAGACACACCCCCTTGGCATTCTTATACACAAAGAAAACCTTTGAGGAAGTCTATTCTGCCCCAGTGGATAAGCAGCCAAACAACTTTTGCACGGGAGGCCTTTAGGGTAAAATAAAAAGCTGTGTCACTGCTCAGAGCATGTGAGAAAATAATGACAGGTGATTGTCCCTTGGGGCTCATGATGTTGCTGAATTCATTCTCTGATTTTAGCTTTATTCCCACATTAGGTAAGACAAGTTCTAAAATAACATTAGTTCTTCTAAACCAGTGGTTCCCAAAGTGTGGTCAGATTGGCAGTATTAGTGTCAACTGGGAGCTTCTTAGAAATGCAGTTCTTAGGTCCCGCTTCAGACACACTGAATTTTAAAATTCGGGGATAGGGCCTGGCAATCTGTGTTTTAACAAGCCTTCTAGGTGATTC